>NW_017725123.1:0-339 GCF_001865875.1 Lupinus angustifolius
AAAGTCAAGACTTTTAGGTAAATCTCATTATTTCAAGTATACTACTAAAACAAATTTTCATGAACATTTTAACACCTCCTAATTTTTTTTTAGGAAAAAAACTCAAGGGTTAGTAAGTGTTATTTTCATAGTCATGAAAAAGCATGACTCTTAATTTAATATTTTACACTAAACATCTTGTAGTTATTCTTACCACTTTAAAGTAAGTTAACTAAAATAAATACAATATTTTTTCATGAACATCTTAACACCTTCTAATTTTTTAGGAAAAACTTCAAGGGTTTGTAAGTGTTAATTTCATATTCATGAAAATAAATCCTAAGGTAAGACTTTCTACTA
>NW_017725124.1:0-2688 GCF_001865875.1 Lupinus angustifolius
TGTCTAATGGTGGTGGAGTGAGAGGATTTGTTGAGTGATTTAGGGGATTTTGTGTAAGAGGATATGTACTTTTGCTTGTTTAACAAGCAAGCTTCTTACATGAAAGTGATGTGACCTTTTTGATGACATATTCTCGACTAAACCATTCCCGAGTATTGACGGCTAATACCCGGTTGGATAATAAAAATCTCCCAATTCCGGTTTACGGTTAGAACTTCGAAACATGGAATTCAGAGTGAAAAATAACTAGAAATACGTTCTGGAAAAACTTGGTGTCTATCTTGCATCGAAATAATATTTCAAAGCCAATGGCGCAATCGGAATTCGATTTTGAGCTACGGAACTCAAAAACACGTTATTGGGCCGAATTCGAGCGAATTTGGGCCCAACAACAGCTCAAAAACTTTCCGTCATAGACAATTACGAAAATTTATCACAAAATAGGAAATCACAAAACAAGAATAACACTCAACTAAGGTTTAGTCTAATTCAATACCGATTAATTTCTAAAATTAATCGTTGTTAAAATAAATAATTAATAAAATATACATAGAAAATTCACGGTGTTACACATTGCATTCGGGCAAAAAAGAGGATCAATAACACACAATATATCTTACACTTTCTGCCTAGAAATTCTCTAAAATTCTCTCTTCTTGTTCTTAGTTCTTAGGAGCTTTATTTCAAGTAAGTTTGTAATTTTAGTTTAGAATTCAAGAAGAGAAAGGGAGAAGGCAAATGAGATACAAAAATCAATTTTGTAATCTCATTTGGAAATGAAAGCATCCAATCATTGGATGGATGACTCATGCTCCTAACAATTTCTTTTGAATATGGTTATGTATTTCTACTTCTTCTTATATTCTAAAAGATTTGAATTTTAGTCATTCAAGTTGGTGCTTTGATTAATTTTACTTGTTTGAGAAATTCTTAATGCTCTTTTTAGATTGATCACCTAAAAATTGACTTCAAGTCATAAAATCACTTGTCTCGAACACTTAACAAATAAACTAAGAAGTAATTGTACTACTTAGCTTATTTGCCAAGTTAAGCATACTTTTCTTAAGATCTTATATTCATTACTACTTCAATATTAGAGTAGTCAAGATTAGGGTGTGACAACCTAATCTCTATGTGGACGTAATATTGTTTAGTAATATATATAAGTGATTATCATCTTACCATTTTAGGACATACACTAAAAGAAGGATTATAGAACTTGGTGTTTGGAGTTAATCAAAGTAAAACATAAACTAGAAATACGTTCTGGAAAAACTTGGTGTCTATCTTGCATCGAAATAATATTTCAAAGCCAATGGCGCAATCGGAATTCGATTTTGAGCTACGGAACTCAAAAACACGTTATTGGGCCGAATTCGAGCGAATTTGGGCCCAACAACAGCTCAAAAACTTTCCGTCATAGACAATTACGAAAATTTATCACAAAATAGGAAATCACAAAACAAGAATAACACTCAACTAAGGTTTAGTCTAATTCAATACCGATTAATTTCTAAAATTAATCGTTGTTAAAATAAATAATTAATAAAATATACATAGAAAATTCACGGTGTTACACATTGCATTCGGGCAAAAAAGAGGATCAATAACACACAATATATCTTACACTTTCTGCCTAGAAATTCTCTAAAATTCTCTCTTCTTGTTCTTAGTTCTTAGGAGCTTTATTTCAAGTAAGTTTGTAATTTTAGTTTAGAATTCAAGAAGAGAAAGGGAGAAGGCAAATGAGATACAAAAATCAATTTTGTAATCTCATTTGGAAATGAAAGCATCCAATCATTGGATGGATGACTCATGCTCCTAACAATTTCTTTTGAATATGGTTATGTATTTCTACTTCTTCTTATATTCTAAAAGATTTGAATTTTAGTCATTCAAGTTGGTGCTTTGATTAATTTTACTTGTTTGAGAAATTCTTAATGCTCTTTTTAGATTGATCACCTAAAAATTGACTTCAAGTCATAAAATCACTTGTCTCGAACACTTAACAAATAAACTAAGAAGTAATTGTACTACTTAGCTTATTTGCCAAGTTAAGCATACTTTTCTTAAGATCTTATATTCATTACTACTTCAATATTAGAGTAGTCAAGATTAGGGTGTGACAACCTAATCTCTATGTGGACGTAATATTGTTTAGTAATATATATAAGTGATTATCATCTTACCATTTTAGGACATACACTAAAAGAAGGATTATAGAACTTGGTGTTTGGAGTTAATCAAAGTAAAACATAAGAACTTGTCTAAGTAGTTCAAATTCATAAGAAGTTGAGAAATATTTTCCTTATTTAAAATGATCTTGTCTCCTCAAGAATTTGTTAATATGTGGTTTATGTTTCTTGTTAAATTGTTTATATGAAACACAACAAAAAATCACCAAAATATGTTTAATTCGTTATTTGTGCATTGACATATTCATATGATTCATTCTATTAGAAAATTCCTTGTGGTTCGAGATAACCCTATACTATACTACAATTGAATCTTGAAAGAGGTGTAAATTGTAAAATAGTAACGTGTTATCAATAAATTTATTTGTTGAAAACACATTTTAATATACAAAAGTGATGAAACTAACTTACTAACTTTTATTTATTGTTATTTATTTTCTGCAATTTATTTATTCTTTAATACCAACCTTCCTTAAGGAAGAAGTTTGGTTTG
>NW_017725125.1:0-1652 GCF_001865875.1 Lupinus angustifolius
CACATGATTATTAAGAAGTAAGTTGTAACTGGAATATTCTTAAATTATGATACCAGCGTTGGAATTTATTTCAACAAAGCCGAGATGGCGAACAAAGAATAAAACCGAGTTCACTTACTTAATCAAATAAAAAGGAATCACACCAAAATCAGGGAATTTCCGCTTTCAACAAATTGGCACTACTGCAAGGACGATTTGTTGAGAGGGGAAAACTTCCCCCAGAAAAACCTTTCAACAATGATCACTTATATTCACTACTAAACAATATTACGTCCACAAGGAGACTAGGTTGTCACACCCTAATCTTGACTACTCTAATATTGAAGTAGTAATGAATATAAGATCTTAAGAAAAGTATGCTTAACTTGGCAAATAAACTAAGTAGTACAACTACTTCTTAGTTTATTTGTTAAGTGTTTGAGACAAGTAATTTTATAACTTGAAATCAATTTTTAGGTGATCAATCTAAAAAGAGCATTAAGAACGTCTCAAACAAATAAAATTAACTAAAACACCAACTTGAATGATTAAAATTCAAATGAAATTATAATGAAGAAAGAAATACAAACATACCATAATCCAAATGAAAGTTGTAGGAGCATTAGACATCCATCCAATGATTGGATGCTTTAAGTTCCAAATGAGATTACAAAATGGATTTTTGCATCTCATTTGCCTTCTCCTTTCTCCTCTTGAATTATAAACTAAATAAAACTTACTTACAAAAGCTTCTATGAACCGAGCTTCCAAACTAAGAAATAAGAAGAGAGAGTTGTGTTTTTTCTTAAGGGGAGCAGTCCTTTTGAATGCAGAAAATGCCTTCCTATTTATAGAGTTTTCCCTGCCACCGCTAAGCTGCTTCTTTGCACCACTCAGTAGCTAACCAAACCCTTCACCATGGGTTTGGTCACTTGGTCAAGTAGCTTGGTCACCTCCTTAAGCTTGACTCACCAAAGCTAGTTGTGAGCTATGGGACCAGCTATGGTGAGCTACTCCCGAAAAGCCTTTTATGGTTAAGTTAATTTTGGGTGCACACTGTAACAATGCGAATTTTACTACCTTGAAAATATATGTTTTTATTAATATTTTTATTAATTATATTTTCGAAAATGAATTTCTGAGAATTTTCAGTAAAGAATTAGACAAAACTCTAGTTGAGTTTTAGTCTTGTAATTATATTTCTAAGTTGGTGGTAAATTTTCATGATTTTCGGAGACAGTCGGTTTCGGACCGCTGTCGGGGCCGAATCTCACCCGGTACGGCTCAAAAAGTGGTTTTTGAGTTCCGTAACTCGGAATCGAATTCCAATCACGCCGTTGGCTTCATAATAACATTTCGAGTCTAGATAGACCCTGAATTGGTCCATAACTATGTTCTAAAATATTTTCACTCGGAATGCCGAAATTCAAAGTTCCAACCTTAAAGTAAAATCGGGCGATCATTTTTGGCTACTCGAGCATGGTTCTAATCGCGCGTTTCATCGAAGTCGTTGCGTCACATGAGTCACTTCACAAAATCTACCTACTAAATCTTATAGATTTCACTCATTAATGCCTTGATTTACTACCCAAAATCCCCAAAATCACTCAACAAATCCTCTCACTCCACCACCATTAGACACATCACCTATGCTAGTCTAAATCTACTTACCT
>NW_017725126.1:0-630 GCF_001865875.1 Lupinus angustifolius
GAAAGTTTTATCTTCGCGTAAAAAGTTATTTCATAAGTATAATAATTATCGTCAGTTAACTAATTAACGTGATTTTGGCGTAATGAAGAGTTCGAGAAGAGATCGGATCAAGTAAGCTCACCTGCAAACAAAGAACCTTGCGACTCGACACACTCCGGTGAGAGAGAACACATCGTGATATAGTGGTGTCCGAATATGACACCCGGATCCTCTAAACCATCTCAAAGGTTTTGGGGTTAACTTGGGTTTTAAGAAACCCAAGATTTTTATGTTTGAATGCTTTTGAATATATATGATTGTTGATGAAATGTGTTGAATATGGTATACGAATGTTGTTGGGAACTTTTCTGGGTGCAGGTGTTTGAAAATCCATGTGAAAATACGTTTGATTAGCTGAAAAGGGCAAAATTGGAATCCTGTCCAGGTGTTTCTCGCTTGGGCGAGCGAGTCTCGCTTGGGCGAGCGGGTCTCGCTTGGGCGAGAGAAGTCCGTTGCTTGGGCGAGAAAAAATTCTCGCTTGGGCGAGAGATGCCCAGTTTTAAAATGGTATTTTTGATTGAATTTTCGCTTGAGCGAAGGGTCCTCGCTTGGGCGAGAGACAGTAATTGTGTTTGACTATTTGGATTGATT
>NW_017725127.1:0-1659 GCF_001865875.1 Lupinus angustifolius
CTCATGTGGATTGGATAATTGTTTACGAGAACAACTGATGATTTATAATGTGATATGTTATATATATATGAACTGCTTTTCATATCTGAGTGTAATATTCTGAGTAAGTCCATGCCGTCAATGAATTATATTCATTAGATGTCTTACTCTCTCTATTTCTCTTCTTTTCTGTTGCTTGCTTTGTGGACGTGTGCTCGTCAGATAGACAGCTTTGCTCGTCAGATAGACAACTTTCCAGAAGGGGGCATGCGAAATTGAGGAGAGGCAGTACCCTAGCTTTGGAGTTAGCCACTAGGAGTTGCTTATCATTTTGTGACTTTTGAAACACTGACGGCTTCAGCTTGTTCATATCTTTGTTTAGTGTCTTTTGGCGATGATTAATATTTCCGCCCTTTCTTGTTGGATATGTTCTTTTATTTGGTACTAGGCTTAGACTAGATTCTAGTTTAAGTTGAGTCGAAGGCTTAGGGCACCTAATACATGTCTCACATGCATTTATCTTTTAAATCATTTCATCCATGAGATATGTTCATTTGATAATATGTTCATGCATTACATAAATACATGTATATATGCATTCTAGGCATAAAACTAAGTGTCAAACATGTATTATCTAAGTGCATAACATATTTGATGTTTTCTATTTGAAAATACATATTTTATTTAGTGTTAATCGATTAACCATACCTTTAATCGATTAACCCAACTGCTGTGTAAAGTGGTTGCCACTGGAACACGTTTTTGTAATGCAGTTAATCGATTAAAGGTTTACGTTAATCGATTAACCTAACTGATTTTTAAGTTGTTGAAACTGAAAAACTGAAAAACAGAATCAGTTATGATTTTTAGTCCCGTTAATCGATTAAGAAGGTATTTAATCGATTATCTGGGGTTCTGGACTGATTCTTTATAAACTGCGTTTTCAGAATTAATCTCATAAGTTGCATGTTGCATTTATTAGAGAGTTAGAGCATTCTACGTGTTAATTGTTGCATCTATTTGTTAAGTGCATTAGTGAGTTTAGAAATGAGAGATTCCTTGCTTTAGGATTGAGTGCATTTCATGTTATAATTTCTCATGTTTTCCCTCACATGTTCATGCATATTTTGATGCGTTTTTCATGAAGTTTATGATTCTGTAACTTCTGTTTTCATAACTAATACTTGTCATTTCACATGAGTTTGTGTTAGATGTGCATTAGAGTAAAGCCTTCTTGTTGTATTTGAGCTTAGGTATAGCTTAATTTTACTCTTGTAATTCTTGAATAAATTGTTGTAAAGGGAATCTCTTGGTGTCGTATCACCAGTAGAGATTGTGTGTTTCTTCATAGCTTAGAGTGTAAGAAAAGGAAAGAACGAGAGATTCTTTGGCTGGGGCTACGCCGAAAGAAACGTTTTCTTTATCGGTAGGAAGGGAGTCAAACCATTGGATAGTTTCTTTGATTTCTTGTCATTTGCTAAGTGTTGTAATTGGATAATGTGTTTGTAAATTACATTGATTCGATTATAGTGAAGGAAATCTCCCAAGTCAGCCGGGAGGCCTGGATGTAGTTTGCAGTGGACAGCAAACGAAACTAAATGATACATTCGATTAATTTGTTTATTTGATTCAACTGATACATTCTGTTCATTTGCTGTACTGGATGCTATTGTGATATAC
>NW_017725128.1:0-24642 GCF_001865875.1 Lupinus angustifolius
ACTAACCTAGTCCGTATGAACTGACTATGACTTAACCCATTATATATATCTATGATGATGTATATTCAGGAAATGTTGTATCATTTCAGTTACCATTAGGTAACTGGTTTTGACTTCCGCGATATATGTTACTTAAAGTGATGTCCCGGAAAAGAAAGGTTTTTAAAAGGAAACAATTTTATATCACCAATTCAAAAAAAAAAATTTACTCACTTTTCCATGTAATAAATAAAGAGTATTTTTCGGGGCGTTACACACGCCGTTGAGCACACATGTGGCACTACTAAGCTGCCTGCTTGAGCAGCTTTGACAGTGCTGACTGAGACGTGGCTTGGTGCTTGCTGACCTGATCAGGTGTCTGGTTCACCGCTGAGCACACATGTGGCACCGCGGAGCTGCCTGCTTGAGCAGCCTGGGCGTGTGCCAGGCTTGTGTCTGACCGTGCCAAGCTTGTGTTCTGACCGTGTCAGGCTTTGTCTGGTGCTAGGCTGAGCGATCAAGTAGGTCCGCTAAGCTGCCTGCTTGAGCAACTTGGTCTGTGCCAGGTTGGTTTGACTGAGCCAGGTTGGGTCTGATCATGCCAAGCTGGTGTCCAGGTCAGCTTAGCGTAGCTTGGTCCACGCTAAGCTGCCTGCTTGAGCAACTTGGTCTGTGCCAGGTTGGTTTGACTGAGCCAGGTTGGGTCTAACCGTGCCAGGTTGGTCTCTAGGTCAGCTCAGCGAAGCTTGGTCAATGCTAAGCTGCCTACTTGAGCACCTTGAGTTTGACTTCTTTTTCTTCTTGGACCATGAGTCTTTATTCTCTTTTCTTTTTCTTTCTAAATCCTACAAAACACATTAAAGAGAAATACAAACACAAATATACAAGATTGTGATATTTTATCCAAAAAGTATTGTTTTTAAGTTGATTTTTTTTCAATTATGCTTAAGATAAGTGCAATAAAAGTGTATGAAATTTAGGTATATTTGACACTTATCAGTAATATGAAATATTTATAAATCATAACAAATATGTATTCCTTAATTTTAGGCACTACTCATTATGAATATATTTTGTTTATAGTTTAGATGTGATTCTAATATTGCAATGTTAATGTTGCACTATTCAAATAATAACACTTATTATTAACATTTGTTAGTAGTTATTAATAGTAGTAACAATAATAACAATTTTTGAATTTTATTTGTAAGCAGTTATTTTAGAGTCAAATAATAATAATGCGTTTTTTAAATTAATCTTATTTTATAGTCAAATAATAATGAGTTATAAACTTATTGATGATTTTTAAATTAATATAATAATAATGTATTGCTCAATACATTATAATGTCTCATGCCCTTCATCTTCATACAAAACAATATAAAGTATAACAATGTCTTTTTCTAATATTAATATAATTTCAATCAAATTTATTTTTGATTCCTTAATTTTAGACACCGGTCATTATAGGTATAAATGTATAATCATTTGTTGTTTAATTCTAGAATAACTAATAAGAAATATGTGTAACCCATAACATATTTTTTGTTCTAAATAATAGAAATAAAACTTCGATAATAACATGGATGAAGAAACTAAATTCGAACATTGAAAATATTATGTCAAATATATATACTATAAAAGTTATATTTTATATTAGAAAAAATAATTTAAACATAATAATAATTTTCATAAGTAAGCATTGATTTATTAACGTTATTGATATTAAAATTAATCTTAAATATTCATATTTATGATTTTATGAATTCATAATAGTAAAAATATTAAATTGTACAAAATATAATAAGCCACAATCTAAAATAATGATACTAATAGTATTATTTTTATTAAATTTAATGAATAATGGAATTGTGATAAAGATAATAATATTGTATCCATTGAGAATAATATTCTTCCAAATAAAAAAATGAAACTTCAATTTTTTTAATGTAATTTGTTTTGTAATAAAGCCTCTAAAAAAATCATAACGTATCATTGATGCTTATTAAAAAACAACATTTTTTTTGCTTAAAATAAAGTCATATATTTTATTTGATTTAATTGTGATAATGAAATTGATTCTTATACATTCATTATATTAAAACCAATCATAAGATATATAAAGTTGTATGTATTGTAACACATATTTGATTTATATTTTGTTGGAATTATTTTTGATTCCTTAATTTAGGTAATTCTCATTATGTATATTTTTTTAGAGTTTAGATTTGATTCTAATATTGACATGTACTATTGCAATATTAAATAGTAACAATATGGAACATATCATAAAAAATATATTAATAATGGATAACATAAGTTTTTATTGTATCTATTAGTCAACCAAATATATAGATTATAAAGTGATTAACATTTTGTTTGTTAATTAATTATTTTCATATGTAAATCATTTTTCTTTACCAATTTTTCAGTTCCCAAATGTAAGAAATTAAAATATTTAGTGATTTACTTATCATTTTTGAATTAAATCATTATTGATTTAAATTATTATTGTTCCAATTTAAAGATTTTATTTATTGTTTAAATTTTTACACAAGACTATTTGTGGATTATATGTTCAATTAATTGTTGCATATGTAATAACATTTTTTATTTACTTTTCTATCTGGGTACACAACCATGAATTTTTTTTATTTTCCATTTAATGTTACTTTCCATTACATTCAATATTTTCATTTTCACCCTTGAGAATTTACGCAATTCTTTAAGAAGTTTTCAAAGTAATACATATATTATTTATCAATAGTAAGAAGTCATTTAAAAGGCCATTTAATATTTCCTCATACTCTTCAATGGTTAGCCTTACAGTATACATGTGGTCGTGTACAGAGTACCTCTCAATGTTCAAATTTTATGGGCATTTTAGTTACTCATACCCATGGTTTGCTTCTTGCCTTTTAAAAGTTTTGTTGTCTTAAGAACTTCTATAATTTTCACATTGTTTTTCACTATTTTGCTTTTGATTTGTTATGTTCGCTTTTTAATTATCTAATATTACCATCAAATTCTTATGTTTTCTAAATGTTTAGGCCCTTTAGTTCCTGTTTTAATCATTATTTTCTCTCTCTAGAATATATGTTAACATCATGCTATCAAATCTCTTCATGACTCTCATATGTGCCAGTAAATGTATATTTCATATTGTACTAACTTTTTTGAGGTTTTTTATGTTGGACAAAACTCCCAACTTTATCCATTATTAATTCATTTTACATCTAAATGGACAATGTGAACTCTTATGGGGTACTCATATACTATTTTGTGATATGATGAAATGCTCTTGCATGAGTGATAATAAATTATTAATTTTTAATTAATTATATATCAACCTAATAATGTGAACTTAATGCATAATATTGAAAATATCTTAAACACATATATGATTGTGTTGATCGACGTTATTGTTAATTTATATTTGACTAATGAATACATGTTTATTTTGTCCCAGATTGGTGGTGAACTTATGGATTTTATAATTGTTATTGATAATACAAAAAAGTGTGAAAACATTTTGGGCATGATAGATATATAGACGTCAAATGAAGATTGATAGTTACATCAAAAAACACATACAATGAATTTAGTTCACAATGTTTATGTTTCTATATATTTCATTTTATTTTATCAAATTATTGTAGAATATTAATAATATTGATACTTATGTGCTTCTAAACATGCATCAACATGTATGTTATTAACAATGCGACAAAAAAGTATTACCCCGTGCAAATGTACGAATAACTTACTAGTTATATAATAGTACAATAATTGATGCCAAAGTGTACCTCATCATCCAATAATGAGGTTGGTGTTATGTAGAACACATTAGAAAATTTTATTTCTCCTGCTATTTGTAGATACAATATTCTATTAATACATTTGCAAGGAAATCTCAAACAATTAAATAATGTAATTACAACAGTTTCAATACAACATGACGCTTTTCACAAAATTATAAAGATTTTCACAATACTATTCTATGAATTATATCCAATGACTGTGTGAATTAAAAACCAATTATTCACATTCTCAATAATTTGTATGAGTTTCCAAAACCCAATCAATGTCGCAGTATAGATTAAAATACAAAAACTTACTCTGATACCAATGGAAGTTTATAATGCATGTTCCTAACATGCACAATAGAAAATAATTAATTTATTTGTGTTAAAATATGTATACAGTGTAACAATGAGGCAATGATGTTTGTAAAAATACCTGAGATAACTGTGATGGCTTTCGAAAATTCCTATCTTCAAAAGTATAAAGATCCTACATGTGTATCCACACCGAGACTGATCCTTATTGTAACGTTTGATCAGTGGAACAAAATGAATCAACATAAATGAATTGTCTAATATATTCTAATATTTCAAACAAAATGACAAAACAAAAAAAATATTTAAGATGAACAAGTTTTCTTCTTTTGCTTTTATATCTCTACATCAATATGCACATGCTCTCATTTATAAGCAACAAATCAAAAACATCTCCAATTAATTCACTTGCTAATTTTTAGCAATCGCACATTATTATCATTTAATGTGTTATTTTGATTTTTCAAATGTTTAAATTAATCACTGATCCTATCAATTTGTGATAATTTAAACAAACCTTTGAAATATATTAATTAAGTCTCACTTAATTATATCACATAGACTGAATAATTTTATTTGTATTTTTGGTGCTAACAAAAAATTACAATAATATTCCACTTAAAAGAAAATATGCAAAATTAAACTATTTAGTTTAATGAATAATATTTTTTCGTCCAACAAAAATCAGAACAATCGTTAGTGTGTGACCTTGTAGGTTCATTATTAAACATGTAGTAAATTAACTCATTAATTTACTAATCAAGGTTGATATCTAGCAACACTCATTAACAACCGGATAGAAATGAAGTAATATTTTTTTACTTTAGACTCATTATAAGATTAATATAATATTTTCTTCAATCTTTACAACTCTATGTTAACTCTAGAATATGATATAATAGTCAAATTCTAATAAGTTAACGTATATTGAATCATTTAAGAAACTCATTTCTTCATTCATTCAATTCCCCTTGCCAAAGTCTTTATTTTTATAGGGCTCAAACTCATTAACATGAGTTGATGAATTTTTTCTTGATTAATCATTAATCCTACAAGGATTTAATTATACCCAATAATCATTCAACTAACATCGTAAGGCATTAGGTGTCCGATATCAAAATATAATAAATAACTTATTAATTACTATGATAGTTTCAAGTCTAAGAAAAATATATATTCTTTCATAAGAATATCCTATTGACAATTCAAATGTGATATATTAACCATTAAGAATTCTCCTTTGACTCACTTCAATGGTCATATCTCTATATGCACCATTTATATGTATAATTTAATAAATGAGATCTATTAATATTTATCAAATAAAGACCACTATGCATATATTGATCTATCTAGATTAATGATGTTCTAAGCTCAATAATCCTATGATCAAGAACAATATAGATTAAAAGTATAAAAGATTTATTTCTCATTATTATAATCTCTATTATAATAATAAGTCTCTAATTTTAATCAATGACATTTTACATAAATTATTTTGATAAAAATGAATATGATAACGAAATAATAATAACTATAACTTTGTTATTATAAACATGATATATTGGTTTTTGGGCATACCTTATATCCTAACAAATTGATTAGCTACATCTTAAATATAGGTCACTTGTAAAAAAGGAAAAATAATGTTTTAACAAATATTCTGTATAACTTTCAAACAATTTTGCATTTTATAGTGTATAACATTCATGATAGAAAAAATATGTATGTATCGATAATGTAAGAGTTTTATATACTATTACTATATCATTGGCCATTCATATTAAATCATCATTGACTTTTCAAAAAAATCCAAATGAACGGTGAATACTATAATTACTGTATATAAATCTTTCCACTAACGTTTTATAGATATTATTTTCTTCATATTATATTGAATAATCCTAAGTGCTCCAGCCACGATTTCCCTACAAATTAATCCTTCTAAGACATTGGAACATTTATCTTTTCATAGAATAGTTATTTTATTCATCCTTAGGAATATTTGTATGAAATAATGTTAGGAAGATATAGAAAAGCTATTTTCATAATTGTAAACATCAACTTCTGGTTAGTAGCTAGGTATTCTAAATCCTAATAGAGGAGATAAGCCTAAGCCACAAAAAATCACAATTAACAACAACAACATATTCTTTTAAATATTTGCTAACTGACAAATTGGTATAGAAATAACCAAGCAGTATCATAAACACATATAAGGAAACAAGTTGTCGTATCTACAAGAATTTGTTGGATATTAGCCTTTCAACTAAAAATTTCTATTCTAAGCTATTTTCAAAAGGGTTTGTATGGTGGATGACACTAGAATGGAGAAATGGATTGTAATACTTTGATAAAAAAAGTCAGGATCTAATTTCCTACTCACTATCAATATAGACACAATTCAACAACATAAATTCATCTAGTAATGATTCTTCAACACAAATGATCTCAAAGGTACTAAAAGCTAATGTCTAAGTCAATTTAGTAGCTCATGCAATAAAGCTCAATGTCTAGTGATTTTACACACAAGATGAAGAATTATGACTCACAAAATCATACATCTATGTCTAGTAGTCTATGCATGTGAAATTGAGTAAAATGAAACACCTCCATTGTATTAAGCACCAATGTCTTGGTCATGTTAATAGCTTATCAAAATAGCTCTTTATCTAGCAACTAAATTAACAATATGAATATATGAATAGTTAAACATACATATGTGTCTAGTAGTCTATGTTAACAAGTTTGAGAGTTGTGAAGTTATTGAATTAGCTCTATGTCTAGCAACTAATACAACAAGCCGAGGAATCGTGGCCAACTCGACCAAATGTCAGGCAATGATAGAGATGAGGAGCCCCCACACAGTGAATGAGGTACAATAGTTAAAGGCCATCTGGTAGCCTTGTCCAGATTTTTCCCATTCACACCCAAGCACTCACCCCCATAATTCGAACTGTTTGAGAAAAACAAGTATTTTGAATGGTCCATTGATTATGAAGAGGTCTTCAAAGTCTTCAAACAATACATGGTTGTTCCACCGATCCTCACCAAGTCGACTCCCGATGAAGTGTTGTACATATACCTTGTATTGGCAAATAAAGTCATGGAAGCAGCTCTGATCCAAGAAACTGATGAAGGATAGAGCCCAATATATTTCACCAGCAAGGCATTGCAACACCCAAGCTTAGGTACCAGAAGGTAGCATATGCCCTCCTAATATCCATAAGGAGGCTTAAGCAATACTTCGAGTCACATTCAACTATAGTCAGAACCAATCATCTGATCAAACAGATCCTGCACAAGCCCGAGCTGGCGAGTAGAATTATAGCATGGTCCATTGAGCTCTCTCAATTTGACATCCGATATTAGCCGCAAACATCCTTCAAGAACTAAGTACTATTAGATGTCATAGTTCAAAGATGCGATCAACCCAACCTTTATGTCACACAATCTGGATTGGATTGAAGAGAAAATGAAAAATGCCCGAATCAGATAGACACCTGCGAAATGGAGGATAACAAACAAATACAACTCTTCGATGGTGCCAAGGAGCTTTTAGCTAGGTGCATTAGTACTCCGAGAGACAGATATTGGGAAGGCTAGAGGAAAGCTAGTACTCAATTCGAAAGGACCCTACATGGTGACAACCAAAACGACACGACAACTTACAAGTTAGAAGATCTGATCGACAACTTAAGCAATCATGTCAGCCCTTTATGAGGTTGGAAAACCATTGTAACACACAATATATATATATATATATATATATATATTTATATTTATATGATAATGAGGTATCATTGAATTTATGTGTCTTCTAGTTAATAGGATTTTAATCCACTAAGGCGTGGACCATGTCCTCTTCGACCAGCGATCCATCACCCCCAAATGCATGGCCCATGTCCCCTTTTGGTGGAAATCAACAATCACCCCCTAAATATGTGGACCATGTACCCCTTTGGCGGCGATCAACAATCATCCCCAAATGCGTGGACCATGTCCCCCTTTGGCAGCGGTCAATAATCACCCCCCCATGCGTCGACCATGTTCCCTTTGGCGACAATCAACAATCACCCCCCAAATGTAAGGACCTATCTCCCTTGGCGACAGTGAGCAATCAGTCGGTTCTTATCATTCGAAGAGATATTTATTAAGTCTGTCATGCTCGGATCTCTTCACTCCATCATGTTTATAAGTCCATCATGTCTTTTTCTATTATCTTCGATATTAATTAAGTTATTCTTTGTCTTGGTTTTTGGCTCCGTTCAATCACTCGCTAAATGTATCCAACATTAAATATCTTCAAGACTCAAAATTATTCATCAAGTTTCACTAACCAAACATTCATTGTTCAGAATTATGATGTTCAGATTTTATTACTTAAGTTCAGAAGTGATTAACCTTCAATTGGCCGAGTATTATTACTTGATGATTTAATACAAAAAATGCTCAACACTGAGACATAATAGATATAATAAAGGATATTTCATTCATAAAATGCACTAAGGCTGGAAATATAAGTCATACTCTATTACAAAGGCACTTAGGTCAGGATATCCTATTCTTATATGTCTTTGTTAGAGAAGGGTAGCTTGACAATGCTCACATCATCCTCCTCAAAGCAGAGTTCACCCATTCAACATAGCCGATGATATCATATAGGAAAGATCCTTATCCGGGTGAACTAGATGGACCTGCCCCACGACATTGTCTCGGGCGGCTTTCGCCCCTTGCCCAACATAGTCGGCCAACTTTGCTTTCAGCCTTCAAGGCCTCCTCCTCTCTAGCCAGAGTCGCCTTCTCACCCTCTATGACCTCTATTTGGGCTTTCACCATGTTATGCTCCTCCTTCATTTCGACAATCTCTTCCAACCCGTATGTAACACAACATTGAGCCTCAAATCATCAGATCTCGAACACTTTCACATCAGAGCCCAACCGACTAACCTCCTATTTACGTCCTCAGTCCAAGTGGTCCTCGTCACCAACTTCTTTTAGTAGCATCAACAACCCTTTTAGCATACTCAAGCCTCAGAGTGAGTTCGGCCACTTGCTCTTCGGTCGCCAACAATTGGTCCCCCAACTACTTCAGCTCAGCAACATGAGCATCAAATTGGCCTTGCAACTTGGTAGCATATTCATCCGAGAGGGCCCTCACCGCTCCATTCTCAATCCTACTATCCAAGGTCCCTTCAGTCTCGTAGTACTTCCCTACTAAGGCACAATATGCCAAACAACTTCATATGCATCAGCATGTCCATCATGGCAATCCCATCGAAAGACGAGACAATCATAAACAAATTGTCCTCAAATGACGATATAGAAACCATGGCCCAAAATAACAAGAAATCTCTTGATAGTGTTGATACAATTCATACATCAAGACGAGACAATCATAAACAAATTTAATTAAAGCTTAATCTTTGAATCATAACAAATGCATGAATTAAGGTCACTCTTCTCTCATCACTCTCATGTGTTTAAAGGTCATAGTGTTTCGCTCAAAAAATTTCATGAAATTAAATTGCCATAGGCTTGATTGTAAACCAAATCGCCACTAACTGTATTTTAGTGGATGCAAAAATCAAGAAGTCTTTAAATAGTTGTAATGGGCCAATGTGAATGACTTAAAGTGAGACAAGCAAAGAAAGAGTAATTCAAAAGGCTTACAATTATTTCCCAAAATACTTAAACTTTTTATACATCCGATTGAAGCATTGAGATTATCTTAATAGGCCTTACATTGTCACATGATCCTTTTTTTTTATCAACTCATCTATATACAACATACTTTTTCAATTCTTTCTCTTTTAGTGTACTTTGTATTTTTTTTCATTTTTTTAATTCATTCATATGATTTTCTAAAAGAGAAAGAATGAATTTTTTTCTTTTTTCCCCACATTTTTATGGATTCTTTTACTATACATTGCCTTTTTACATTTCACATTGCTTCAACCATACATCACAAAGTACCCTAGAACCATCATTTGAGTAGTTACGAAAAATCAGTAAAGTTTAGACTCAAAAGTGCGCAACTAACGAGTTTTCAATGTTTATAGCAAGCGATTGAAGGTCAAAAAGAAAAAGCCAAAATTGCCTTGAACATTTTAATGCATACAAACAAACTTCAATTTTGAAACGGTCACAAATCATGTTCACAAATCATGTTCTAGAATGTAAAATCATAGAAAATTACGCACTAATGAAAGAAAAATGTTTTTAGTGCAATTGTCAATTTAAATCAGAATCCTTATTGTGTTTAGCCCTAGTTTCTCACATATGGTACATTCAACAATTTTTATGAAGCAAAGACTTTTATTAAACCATATTTAATTCAAAATTGTCAAATCTAATGTCTTTCATGCTATTATTTTATCACAAGTTTTTTTCAATGAGGGTCACAGTTCAACAATCATCATTCATGCAAACTTTTTCATTTAGAAGTTTTTCATTTAAAGTAGACAGGAAACACCTAGAACAAAGCAGGAGATATAAGAAGTATGAAACATATGACAATGCATGATAATATGAATATTTAACCTAAAAAAAGTAAAATTCATATGGTATGCATTATATTAATGAACTATCTAAATGCAAAACCCCCTCAAGCTTAAAAATTTTACATTGCCCCAAATGTAGAAATCTAAACAATAAAAGAAATAAAAAGAACACTAACGGGTTAGGTAGGAAGTATCCTCGGCTTATGTGTCAGTTATAAGTGTTCGACTTCATTGGATGTAGTAGAAGTACCTACAAAAGAAGATAAATAAAGTCTCAAATGGCCTATATGTCCTAGATGGACAAGATGCAATTACTCATTTTAAAGGGGAAAGCTAATAGACAAGGCCCTATTAGCACTTTTCCTTGTAATATTTTTTTTAGAGTTTACGATTTTTCTATGGCCGGCACTATAGACACCCTCCTACAATGGCTCAAAACTCATGGACACACTAAAACCGACACTAAAACACTAAAATTAAAGAACTACCCACGAAGTGCTTGTTCAATGTCATTAGCTCGACGGTTAATCATTGCGCATCACGCATGATCCCATGAACACATACCTGAGGGTGGATGAAGTGTTTTTACTTTCGTTTTAGGCGTTTTTTCTTTCACCCAATTATTAGATTTAGGTATGACCCTCAAGATCTCCTTATGCAAGTTGCAAGGGAGTGCTGAGCTTGCATTTATAGATTCTCTACCCTCAACTACATCCTCATCAAAATGCAAAGTGTCACATTTCAGCATGCTTCTCTCCAAGAGATCCTCGTATTTCACTTTAGGCACTTCCCCATTCACTACTTAGTTCAACAAATCAACCCTACAATATGAGTCCTTAAGAGAAGGTTGTTTAATAGATTTAGAAATATCAAATTCAACATTTTCATCCCCTATGCTAAGGGAAACTTTTCCATTTTAACGCAAATTATAGCACCAGAGGTAGCAAAATATGGTCTACCTAGTATGATTGAAATTTGTGCATCTTCTTCCATCTCTAGTATTACAAAATCCGTTGGATTGAAAAATTTCTCAACTTTTATAGGAACAATCTCTAAGATGTCTATAGGGAATTTAATTGACCTATCAGGCAATTAAAGTGATAGAGTAGTGGGTTTTAGTTCATCCACATTCGATTTTTCACACAAAGATAAGGGCATGAGACTCACACTTGCCCCCAAGTCAAATAAAGCACAGTCAAAATTAGTGTTACAAATTAAGCATGAAATAAAGAAACTACTAGGATCTTTTAGTTTTAGAGGCAATTTATTTTGAATTAAAGCACGACACTCCTCAATTAGAGCAAATGTTTCATAATCCTCTAGTCTTCTCTTTTTAGATAGAATATCCTTAAGAAATTTCATGTACGGATGCATCTCCTATAATGCCTCAGTGAAGGACAATTCGATATATAATTTCTTAAGAATATCTAAGAATTTCCCATATTTATTTTCTAACTTTGCCTTTGCATAGCTCTAGGGATGAGGAATTGGTGGTACATATGGTGATGGAGCTACATACTTAGACACATTTTTATAATTTTGTTCTTCTTTAGAGAGTTGTTTTTGAGTATGTTTCTCTTCCACTTGTACATGATTCTCAGACCACTATGCCCTTTTGCTACTCATCCCTTACATATTGCAGTTATAGACCCAATAGCATTGGCATGATATTTTTTCATCTTTCCAAACCTTTGAGAAAGGTTCTCCAGTATGGAAATTACATTTTCCAATTGATTTCCTGAATGTTGTGCACGAGAGTCTCTCCTTGGATGATGTCTCCTCTCATTCGCCTATTGGTGATGATTGGAAACCATATGCTTCATCAAGAAGGCCTAATTCTCGTCTAAATTTATAAAAAGGTTATTTAGCTAAAGGTTTAGTAAAGATATCTGATAATTGGTCATGTGTATCAACAAATTTCAAGAGAATATCTTTCTTTTGGACATGGTCCCTAAGGAAGTGATGCTTTATACAAATATGTTTGGTTCGGGAATGCATAATCGGATTCTTTGTAAGGTTTATAGCACTAGTATTATCACACCTTAAGGAAATGCATCATTAGTCTAATCCATAATCTTATAATTGTTGCTTGATTCACAACACTTGGACACAACAACTACCGGCTCATATGTATTATGCCTCAATAGTACTTAGAAGGACACAAACTTGCTTTTTACAAGACCATGAGACTAGAGAATTTCTAAGAATGTGACGAGTACCACTTGTGCTTTTCCTCTCATATTTGCATCCATCAAAATCTGAATCTGGATATCCCACCAAGTCACATAGACTTCCTTTAGGATACCATAGTCCTAAATCAAGTGTGTCTTTAAGATATTTTAATATCTTTTTCACGACAGTAAGATATGACTCTTTGGGCTTTGATTGATAAGTTCAAAAAGACAGACATTAAACATAATATCAGGTCTACTTGCAGTAAGATAAAGAAATGAACCAATCATACTTTGATACTTAGAGATGTCAAGGCAATATTTCAGTCTCATCAACATCAATGTATGTTCCAGAACCCATAGGAGTGGCGATAGGTTTGCAGTCATCCATTTCAAAGTGTTTCAGTAGATCCCTAAAATATTTAGACCAACAAACATAGATGTCATCCTTGAGTTGTTCGATTTGTAATCCAAGAAAGTAGTTCAACTTTCTCATCATGGACATCTTAAATTCCTTTTGCATCATTTTACCAAACTCACTACACAAAAAATCATTAGTAGTACCGAAAATGATATCCTCAACATAGATTTGAACAAGTAAAGAATTATGATCTATTTTCTTAATGAATAATGTAGTGTCGACCTTTCCTTTAGTAAATCCTTTATCGAGTAAAAAGTTTGTTAGACGATCACACCACACACTTAGATAAAATAAATATAATGGTAACATTACCTATATCAAGGATTTTTGTTTTGATATTCTCTACATAGGTAACAAGGCCTTTGTTACTTGAGTAGGAATATTTTGAATATCCTCGTGCTATGTGCTTTGAACAACAGTTATGATAACAAATTTTTTCTTATGGCTTTCAAGCACTCTTGCAAAACAAATTAAAAAATATTTTCTAGGTACCAAATGTGATTTGGGTCTGTGGGGTTAGCATCTTTCTCAACCCAAACATATTGGCCAGTTGGAATACCAGCTTTTCTAATATTACATGAATTAGGAGTATGGCCAACATTTTTACAATAAAAGCATGTTGATTGATGTTGATACATCTTTTGTTTAGACTTATAGAAAGAATCTTGATCAAGATTTTCTTTAGATATATTATGCATACAATCATTCTTAGTTTTCACAAAAGTACTCTTTATCATACCATTAGATTTTCGGCTATATGTGTAGCCTAGACCTCTTCGGTCATTGGTATGTTTTTGAGTATTTAAAATATTGTCCAACTTATGAGTACCCTTCTTGAACATCTTCATTTCTTCATTTAATGAAACAATTTTAGTTTCAAGAGTATCACATTTTGGACATTCAATGCACATGTCATCTGATTTGGATTTTAAGGCATCCAAAAAATGTTATGTAACTCATTATATGAAAATGTATTAGTTGGTTCAGAGTTACTAACTTCATAATTGTCATTTGAATTGTGTGAAGTCGTCAAGAAAATATGTGCTTGCTCCTTAATCTTGAGTTCTATATTTGAACCATCATATTTATCTTCTAATATGACATTCGTTCTTCTATGCTTCCTGTCCTTCTTTCTTTTGAAAGTATAAAGCTTTTGTAGGGTTGGACAATCACATTTAAGATGATTTGGTTTTCTTCATATAAAGCATGTGGAGTCTTGCTTTGATTTAAATCTTTCACTTCTTGTTGTGGACTTTTGTACATCTTCGGTTCCATGAATCCTTTCTAGAGTGTCCCAAATTTCTTTTGACGATTTGAAATATTATAGTCTAAATAATTCTTTTTCTCCTCGAGCCAACACAAGAATGTTTTTGGCTTTAAGGTCGTATTTCACTTTATTTTTATCTTCATCATTCAAAGAGGATTTTGGCTTAACTTCCCTTACACTATTAACAACAATGAAAGGTTCATAGAGTCCTTACTCAATCACATTCCACATATTCAGGTCTTGAGACTCTATTAAGATTCTCATCCTAATTTTCCTAAATTCATAGTATTCTCCAAGAAATCTTGGAGGGCGATTGATGTTGGAACCTTCTCCCAAAATGATCTGTGAAGTAGGATCATGATAAGTTCCAAAAATACCTAATTTTTATATACTTTTTATGGCACTTATCCTATGCAAAAAATGTGAAAACCAACTTAAATTCAACACTTTTTAGATAAGTTTTGTATTGTTGGATAATATAATTTTTGATCACCTCTTGTCCAAGTTTCCCTTGAATTTTGTAGGAAATTGATTAATTCAAAAGAAAGCCAAGAATTCATACCAAATCACAAGCCAAAAGTCTAAAAGGAAATGCTCAAAAGAAATAAGCTAAGTATGGAATGTTGTGTGCTTAAGCTTGTCACCAAAAAGATGACTTAGGCTTGAAGAAATCTACCTTTCTTATCCATGAAGAAACCCAAGCTAAGTATGCAAAGCACAACATAATCTCAAAATCTTACTTAGACTTGAAGAAATCATGCCAAAAGTGCCAAGTAACCAACTAAAACCAACTCAAGAAATCATGGAACAAAAGTTGCTTCGGCATGAAAAAAGGTTGGTTCCTTCACCATGAAGGAACCAAGCAGCTGGGCATGGGTCAAGTGTGAGCTGGGCGGCCAAGCAGGTCAGAAACCTAGCCATGAAGAAAGCTTGGCCAACTCATCTAGCAACTTTCCTATTCTTTACTTGAAGGCCAAGCATATGACCTCATGCATGATATATGTTATGAATAGCCAAGTAGGAGGTGTCATCATGCATGTAACCTAGCCCACAATAGGCTGTCCAAGCTAGCTGCCCAACATGAGACAAGTTGCTGACTCACCAGCTTAGGTGAGCCTGGTCAGGCACTGGTCGGCCAAATAGGGGAGCTAAGCGCCCATGACTTTTCCTATAAAAGGCATACCCACCTCCTCACTTTAACACATTGTACATATTTTTTGTAAATTCCTCTTCTTCTTCCCATTTCGGTTCTCCATTATTTTAGAGTGTTCTTAGGGTGTTCTTAGGCTTTTAGATCATAGATATTCAAGGGGAATGGAGTTGGCAAATAAGGTGCAAAAATATGATTTTGTAACCTCATTTGGAATCAAAAGCATCTCATCTTTGGATAGACGACTAATATGACCTCATGCATGACATATGTTTTGAATAGCTAAGTAGGAGGTGTCACCATGCATGTAACCTAGCCCACAATAGACTGTCCAAGCTAGCTGCCCAAGATGGGACAAGCTGCTAACTCACCAACTTGGGTGAGCCTGGTCAGGTGCTGGGCGGCCAAACAGGGCAGCTAAGCTCCCATGACTTTGCCTATAAAAGGCACACCCACCTCCTCACTTTAACACATTGTAAATACATTGAAAATAATTTGTAAATTCCTCTTCTTCTTCTTCCCATTTAGGTTCTCTCTCTTTTTAGAGTGTTCTTAGGCTTTTAGTTCATATAAATTCAAAGGGAATGGAGTTGGCAAATGAGGTGAAAAAACATGATTTTGTAACCTCATTTGGAATCAACAACATCTCATCCTTGGATAAATGGCTCACGCTCCTACATATTGATTTGGATTATGGTGTGAGGTTATTTCTTCTCTTCATTTGTATCATATTTTGATTTCATTACATTCAAGTTATTACTTTTTGGTTAAGTTTTGAATCTTTAAGACATTTTAATGCGGTTTTAGCTTGATCACCTAAAACTTGATTTAAAGATCCTCAAATGCTTCTTCTTAAAGTGTTGACAACTGAACTAAAAAGTATAATCTACACCTTAGTTCACTTGCCACATCAAGCATCTATTTTAAGCAACTTATGTTCAAGGCTAAATGATGTTAATGGAGCCTGAAGTAGGGTGTGACAACCTACTCCGACGAGTGGCACTTAACTATTATTTAGTGTATTACATAAGGTTTAAAAATCATTTTATAATTCTAGGACACTAGGTGAAGGATTTAGAAATGGTATGTGGAATTAACCGAAAGTATAACACATAATTGTAATATTTTCAAAATTATTTGAGTCAAGAAATAATTTCATCTTTCAAATTAATTTTCCCTTCTTGAATTTGTAAATAGTTAGTTGTTTACTTTTTCATGTTTCTTAGTTCGTAAAATCACAAAAACAACTTTAATTGTTACTTTATTACTTTTGATAAAAGATACAAAGTATGAGTATATTTCTATAAGGAAATTTCTTGTAGTTCGACATAACCATATACTATATTACAATTGAATCTTGAAAGAGATGCAAATGTAAAATAGTAAAGTGTTAACTTATAAATTTTTTTTGTTGACAAAGAAAGAAACCTTGAATCAAAGTGCAATTTAATTCATAAATTGTAACTTTGTGAAAAGGAAAAATACACAGTTATAATGAGTGATCTAACTACTAACTTTTACTTTCTGTCATTTATTTTCCACAACTAACATTTATTTTCCGTCATTTAAATTTTGCAACTAACATTTATTTATTCTTTACCAACCTTCCATAAGGAAGTAGTTCAGTTAATAAAGGAAAAATAAATAAATATCACTCATTATCATTTGTGTTAAATTGCTAAATTCATACCATTAAATCGACTTTGGAATTTATTCCATCAAAGCCGAGATGGTATGAAATTTTTAATAATTCAATAAAACTAAGTTTTTTTTAAAGGAACATTCTTGAAACCATTACACCGATGTTGGAATTTATTCCAACAAAGTCGAGATGGCGAGCAAAGAATCGACCTGTCATTAAATAAACCAAATCAGAAACTTGCTACCTCAAAATAAAGCAAGCGGAAAAATACTCTTTCAATAGATCAATTTGAGAATAATTTACCCAAAATAAGTTGTGGTGCCATTTGTAAGTATTAGATGACAACTAAGAGAGTGGTGAAATAGTTTCTGCTTTATTATCAATGTGTTTGTGCAGCGGAATGTTGTTGGGAGAAATGACTGAAATTGCAAAGTGTCAAAGATTGCACTAGCAATGTTTTGCCAATGTTTTGATGAAGACAAGGAGTTAGTAAAAGCTTGAAGATGACTCAACAATCAACATGCCTAGATCTCAATGGTCATATCTAGAATAGGTTATATTAATAGAGTTATATTTCTAAATAGTCTGGGATGTGTTCCTTAATTAGTGAGTCTGGGTTAGGTAAACTTAGATGCAAGTCTCGCAAGCCATTAATATTGCCATATCACATGCATGAGGCATATCATCTAGTTTATTATGTGTTAATGCATTAATCATACATGTTATATGTGCATATTAGGCATAACATAATTGCTAGAACATGTATAGGTGTCAAGCATAACATATAAGTAGTTTACCATTTAATCATGTATTGAAATATGTTGGTTAATCGATTAATGTGGAGTCTTAATCGATTAACGTGTCTGTTTTATGTTTTAACTATTTTCTGTTTTAACCGCGTAACTAAAAAAACGGTTTGTGGAGCCAAATCCGTTTTGTATAAATTCTAGTAACTTGCAGAAACGTGGAGCATTGCATATCATTGTTAGAAACTATTTGAGATTATATTTTTTTACGTGATTTGTTGCATTTAGGAAGAAGAAAGATGCATGTGTGAGAAAGAGATTAACATGCTTAGTTAATATTGTTCATGATGTATTGCATGTGGTTTTAATGTGCTTAATCTCATTCCTTCTTTCTTACATGTTCGTGCATTCTGTTTAGAGATTTTAGAGAAAGATTTTGCATTATCTGTATTTTGTATTAACTCGCATACATTCATAATGGCTTGTGTTACTTGAGTGTGGGTTAATCATTGAGTTTTCATTATTTTAAAATCCGAGTATTAAGTACTCATTCATAACTCAAAGCATTGTAATTCAAGGATTAGGAAAATCCTAGCTGCGGTTAGGTAAGGTGTTCTTCACAAAGACTTGGAGGTCTTGGGATAAAGAGTGCTACCTTGGCTGGGGTCGAATTGTGGTAAGAAAGGTTTTCTTGAGAGGCGGTTTTAGGAAAGGTCAAACCAAGGGTGACATAGTTCTTTAGGTTCCAAGAAAGGAGCGTTCGAGTTTTGTAATTGAATTGGTGTATGTAACAATACAAGGTTTTCAATTTAGTGAAGAGGAAAATCTCCCAAGATCGGAAGGGGAGGCCTGGATGTAGTTTGCAAGTAGACCCGCAAAGGAACCAGGATAAAAATCCTATTGTGCAAGCTGTTCTCTCTCAATCTCTTTTATAATTCAAGTTGTTTTAATTCGTGTATTAAGCTGATATTTTGCATACTGCTACTTTGTCATATCCTTGTTAATTGTGCATAAAAATATATGTTGTATCTCTACTTTGTTGGTAACGTGCTGTGCAAGAAGCCAATCTAGTAATTATGTTTCTGATACGTTTTAATCGATTAAGCACACTGGTTAACCGATTACCTAGGCTATTTTCCAGAACTGGGTTTTGATGCGAAAAGCGGTAATTGATAACCGCTAAACCAATTCAACCCCCCTTCTAGGTGTATCCAGATCACTGATACCTAACCAGGACCAATTTTTTGCTGGACAAACACATTTAAGATGATTTGGTTTTCTTCATATAGAGCATGTGGAGTCTTACTTTGATGTAAATGCTTCACTGCTTGTTGTGGACTTTTGTACATCTTCGATGTCATGCATTCTTTCTAGAGTGTCCCAAATTTCTTTTGACGTTTTGCAACTTGACACTCTAAAGAATTCCTTTTCTCCTCGAGCCGACACAATAATGTTATTGGCTTTAAGGTCGTATTGCACTTTCTTTTTATCTTCATCATTCTAAGAGGATTTTAGCTTAACTTCCCTTACACTATTAACAAAAGTGAAAGGTTCATAGGGTCCTTACTCAATCGCATTCCATATATCCAGGTCTTGAGACTCTATTAAGATTCTCATTCTGATTTATCCGAATTCTTAGCATTCTCACAGAAAGCTTGGAGGACAATTGATGTTGGAACTTTCTCCCAAAATGATCTTGAAGCTATCTATGAAGTAGGATCGATTTTAGAATAATTTACCCAAAATAAGCTCTAGTGCCAATTGTAAGTATTAGATGGCAACTAAGATAGTGGTGAAATAGTTGTTGGGAGAAATGACTGATTTTTCTACTTTAATATCAATGTGTTTGTGCAGCGGAATGCTGATGCAGAAATCAACCAAGTTAAAGACCAAAAGTAAGCACACAGAGAGAGTAGTAGAAAAAGAGTACACAAAGAATTTTATACTGGTTTGCCTTCTTGTCCACCGAAGGTTAAATCCAGTACTCTTGCCACACAAGACATTTTTCCACTAGATAATTTGAATTATAATTATAAATTCTCTCCTCGAGACCCTTGTACCTTACACACTCATAACTATCTACCCTTGGAAAATAACATTTCCAAGTGAACTCTTTTCCTCTTCTCAACACACCCTTGTAATGAAAAGTTTACAACACGATGAAGAATATATCAATGGCAAGATTGCCTTTACAAGTGTTTGACAATGCTATAACTTGCAATCTTTTTTCTAACAATATATACTTAGTAAACAATGTTCTTATATCTTTGAAAGTTTAGAACTTACTCACTTAAAGAAACTTCATAAAATCTGAAAGTTTGGAAATAAAGTTGCAAAAGAGTGCAAAAAATTGTTTTACTAAGTTATGAAAATTTTGTGTGGATTGTATATTGTGAACTAAATGTCTCAATGCCTTTCAATAGGCTTCTAATCAGCCAGGGTAACCTTCCATGAAGAGGAGACACGATCGGAATGAAACACATTCACTTTGGATGAAAGTTGTACATTTAAATTTGAAAATCTGGTTTTCAACAACTATGGGTAATTGATTGCCACGACAGTATAATCGATTGCCAAAGATTTCTGTCGAAAGTGGTAATCGATTATTACATAGTAATAATCAGTTACTTAATGTCAGTTATGCTTTATAACTGTTTTCTTAGTCAGGTAGCATGTTATGTAGTTCCAGTAACTTGTTACCAACTACCATACACTTTAGGTAACCCATTACCTAGATCTAATAATCAGTTACTCATGTCAAGTAACTCGTTATTTAGCATTTTGACATTGTATCAAGACTTTTATTCAATTCTTTTGGAAATATTTTTGATTCCTTTGAGCAATGCTACTAAATATAAATTGACCATAAGGATAGAAGTACATATTGAAGACTTAATCTATAATTTCATTGAAGCTTGAATCTTCTATGTCTTCATAGTCTTCTTCATTTTACTTCCTTTTGTGATCATGACGTCTTCATCAACAACATCCAATCAAGGTAGGAGCAAGTTCTTCTTCACATACACTAATTTCCTCATCCACCAATTCTAACTCCAATTCAAATTCTAATAATCTAGAATCTTCTTAAATGAATCCCCCTCCAATTCCTCAACAACATCCAATTATAAGAAGTAATATGATAACCCAACCACCTACCTACCCACATGATTATCATTGTGCACTCCTGAACCACACTGAACCAACATCATCTCATCCTTATCCTCTATCTAAATATCTCTCCTATCAACCACTGTCACCTACATATTGATCCATCTTTCTCATTATCTCTACCCACACTGAACCTGCCACATACTCACAAGCCATAATGACCCCCCATTGGAGAGATGCCATCATAAAGGAACTCTCTACCCTCAGACAAAAGTGCACATGGATACTCAATGATTTATCCATGATAAGAAAGCCATTGGATGCAAATGGGTGTTCAAAATCAAGTATAAATTTGATGGAAGTGTGAAGAGGTTCAATGCCAGATTAGTGGCAAAAGGATACACGTAGACTGAAGGAGTTCATTATATGGACACCTTCTCTCTAGTGGTGAAGATTAGCATAATCACATTGATATTGTCATTGGATTCAATACATAATTGGCATCTTAAATAATTGGATATCAATAATGCATTCCTTCACCGAGACTTAACTGAAGAAGTATATAAGGTGCTACCCCCTAGTTTGCAAACTTCTTCATCTAAACAAGTATGCAAGTTGCAAAACTCACTCTATGGGCTCAATCAAGCTAGCAGATAGTGTTTTGCTAAGCTTTCTAACTTGTCATCAAGCATGGATATGAGAAATCCAAACATGACCATTCCTTGGTCATCAAGCATATCTCAAAGAAGTCTGTGGCTATAATTCTGGTTTATGTCGATGATATTATCCTCATTGATAATTATCTTGAAGATATTAATCAAATCAAAATGCTCCTAGACAACACATTCAAGATCAAGGACTTCGGTGATCTCAGGTAAGGTTGTAAAAGTTCGGATCGGTTCCACTTTTGGTGCATTCTAGTGACCAAACCGAACAAAAGGCATGATTTGGTCCACCTCAACTAACCGCAAATTTTATTGTAAGAACCAAACTGAACCACTTATGAATGGTTTGGTTTCACAATTTTCATGGTTTTTTTTTTTTTTGCATCAATTGAAAGTTCAAAATATAGTACAAAAGACATTGTTTGTCCATTAAAGGAAAATCACTAATATTATTATTATCAATAAAAAAAATGAAAGTGTTAATTGTTTGTCAGTAACATATATCATAATTATATGATTTAGGAAGAAAAAACCGAATGATCACATATACAATATAATTCACATTTATTAACATATATCTATAAGTAAAATATATCACAAAACAATTCACGATTAGTAACATACATAAAAATTTAGTAACATATATAGCAATACACGTATAACAATTTATTGTATATGTTAGTTTCAAATCTTGTATCACGAAAGTTAGAAGATATGTTACAAATTATCATGACACTAAGAAAGTATCACACATATATAACAATTTAGTAAGTAGTAACATATATAACAGTAACATAATAATAATTTAGCAACATATATAACACTAACATAATAACAATTTAGTAACCTATATAACACTACAACTTACACAAAATTGATAATTTAAGTCACAAATTTGGTTGAAGAATTCAAAGAACAATACAACTTTATTCCCTAGTGTCTATTTCTTTAATATGCGGTTTGATTCCAACTATTCCTAAATTTATAAAACCATGAACTGAACCGAACATAAATAGTTCCTTACAAAATAACCAAATCAAACCGTGAAACCGAACAAAATCATATTTTATGGTTTGGTTCAATTTCATTCCATCAATTTCGCGGTTTAAACCGTAACCGCTTACACCCTTAATCTCAAGTATTTCCCAGCTTCAGAAATTGCAAGATAACAATGAGGCCTTTCAATCAATCACGGAAAATATGCCTTAAAAATCATATCAGGTGCTGAACTTATTGGATGTAAGCCTTCCACGACCCCAATGACTAGTGATACTCGCTTATATAAAGACTCCAACGCACATTATAACGACCCTCCTACTTATAGAAGAATGGTGGAGAGACTAATCTATCTGACCAATACACGACTAGATATAGCCTTTGTAGTTCATCAATTGGCTCAATTCATAGCCAACCCTACATCCACACACCACACTGCAACATTCAAGGTTTTAAGATATCTCAAAGGAAGACCAACACTTGGTCTCTTCTTCCTTGTAGCCTCTACCACTCACATACAAGCCTATAGTGATAGTGATTGGGTATTCCGCCCTGGGACAAGATGATCAGTAACTGGATATTGCATATACCTAGGCAAACCCCTCATTTCCTAGAAATCTAAGAAGCACAGAACAATATCTAGGAGCTTTTGTGAAGTTGAATACAGGGTAATGACAATCACCACTTGTGAGATCAATTGACTCTTATATTTGTTGGAGGATATTCACCTGTCACCTTTGACTCCAGCAACTTTGTATTGTGACAATCAGTCTGCTCTACATATTGCTTCAAATCCTATGTTTCATGAAAGGATGAATCACATCAATATTGGATTGCCATATAGTGAGAGAAGAATGTACAAAAGGATCTCTTAAAATCCTTCACCTTGCTTCCAAATTATAACTTGCAAACGCTCTAACCAAGCCTCTAAGTGTCAAGGACTATTCCAACATTCATCTCTAGTTGGGTCTCTTCAATGTATGTTCTCCAACTTGTGGTGGGTAATAGAAAATACATGGTAAGAATATAAGTATCTAACTGAGACAAATGAAAATCTATTTGTCCCACCTGATGCACATCCTTCAGTCACGATCTAGGCCACATCCACCAAGTTGGCACAGTCAGAGCAATAAATTGGCACAACCATGACTCAAGCAAGACACAGTCGGAGCAACAAATTGGCACAACCATGACTCAAGCAAGACATGGTCATGGACCAAGTGTGGCACGATCATACAACCAAGACTCTATCTTGATGCTGCTATATGGCATTACTTGCGATGCAAGTTTTCTGTTTTTGATATTCGTTGTAAAAGTATTTTGGGTAGTTGGTTTGTTAGTTAAGATGCATTCTTTCTATATATAGCATCATTGTAATTAATATTGCACACAACTTCATTTTCGCAATCAATCAATAAGATCTCTCACCCAATTGAATTGGTTTTCATCATTTTCTTGATTCTTCTTTCATCTTGAGCTCATGTTGCTCAATCTTTCATCTTTTCACCACTTTTTGATGTTGTAGATTTTAATTAACCAAATTGTAATTATTCCCTAATTTAAGGACTCTAATTATAGATTTTTATTTTAGAGAGATGACAAAAAAAACCTAGGCTCATGGATACCATCAAGTAAAATCTGTATGGGTACGACCATAGCTCACAAACGGGTAGATATGAATTTTAAAATCGAGTTTTTCAAACTACCTATAATATATGGGAGAGTACGAGTTTTAGTGTCATGTTGAATTTAATTTATTTAATTTGTATGTTTAATTTGGTGGTACACATTGCACACTTTATTGAAACAATGTTGTTTCCGTTCTTCTTTTTAAGCTAACAACCACATGACATACAAAATATCCAAAAAAAAAAAA
>NW_017725129.1:0-8367 GCF_001865875.1 Lupinus angustifolius
ACATACAAAATAACCAAAAAAAAAAAAAAAGTAACCCCTCGTATAATAATTTTTTTAAATTTTTAAAGCATCTATCATATATTCATAAGTACTCATAAAATACTCGTAAGTGGCTATCGGTAAAAGTATGGAAACACATTTGTTGTTTCTGCCCAAATATATCTCATGACACAAGAGTGAGACATCAAATGTGGGGTAGACAGCTGCTGCCCCAAAACAATATACTATTCCATGTGTCGCTGCTAGTAATTGGTTAGAAAAATAATTAATTATTAAAATTTTATTTTAAATACATTTTTTCAACCAATCATAATCATTGGCACATTGAATTTTGTGTCTAGAATGAGTAATGGATAGCTACTACCCATGCTCATTTTCATCGCGAATAATCATCTAAACAAATTTATACCAATAATATCTTCTTGTTGAGGAAAATTCTTCTCATTAAACACCTAATTTTTATGAATACTAAATTTCTGAAATTATTCTAATTACAAAAACGAGGTATAGAGGGTTTGTTAAGATAAATAATAGTATGTTGTTTTTATATGTAAAAAGGTAATTAAGAATTATCCAATTGAGGAAATTAAAGGGGGAAATCACCCAATTACGTAGTATGTACGGTTATCCGGTTAAACAAACAATTAATCCATTGTATTTGGACCTATAAATCATGATCCTTCTACTCATATCCTATTTAAATAAAGTTATCTTTTTTAAAAGTTATATTGTTTTTAGTTTCTTTTGTTTATCTCTTGGAATTTTCATAAGCAATCTCTTGCAGAGACTAACCCCAGAAGAAGAAGAAAAATTGGACCTTTTTTGTTGTAAATTTCCACTTTTAGTTGTTAAAGATTTTATTTTTATTGGTTTTTTTATTTATCCTTTTGGATTTCTAATTGAGTTTGATCTTGCATTCTTGCCTTCAATTGGGGTGCTTTGTTTGGATCCTAATTGGTTTATGCTTTTATGTTCCCCAGAAAAAAAGGGATTTTTTTTTGTGATGAAATTTTTGTTGACGTGGTGGATTTTATTTGGGTTGGGGGTTAGGTTTAGGGTTTGTTTTGAATTGATTTGATGCTGATCTTGAGTTGGTGCTATCTATGAATTGGCATGGTGATTTGGTTCAAACTTTTGTGTTTGTTTGGTGATTGGACTGGAAGGTGAATAATTTTGGGTGTTCTTCCCTTCCCAGTTGCCATCATTATTATTTAATCTGAAGTTTCTTGTAGGAAAACTGATATTTACTCTGCATGGTTATCTATATAAATTTGAGTAGTACTTGTCTTGTTTGGGAAACTGAATGATCTCCTGTTTGATCTCGAGCCTTGAATCTCGAGGACTTTCAGAACAAGCAGTTCTCAGGTTGATGTTGATACTGCTACATGTGATTTTGTTATTTGTTAATGTTTCTATTTCTGATACTTAGATAACAATCATATGTGGGTTGGTTTCTAGTTTCTAGATGATAATTTGAAATGTGACCATAGACATTGAACTAGATATTCGAAGTTGTGATCCATCTCCATTTGATGGATATAGAACCCTAATAGTACTTAATATTTTGCTGCTTTAAAGAGTGATGGGTATTTAGCACTGGTATCGTCAATATGGTAATGTGGACATTTGTATGAACTTCTATGAACCAACATTTTGGTTGTACTAGATAGGTAGAAATCCTGCCTACCCTACTAACCCTACCTTTTGTGGTTATCATCGTTGCCGTAAGTTACCATGCAAACCGATAAACCTACCCTGGTAATGCCTGAACAATTTCTTTAAACTTTATGTCCCCAAGCAACAACACCAGCTCAAATGAACAGGGAGATAAGTCGAGTCCTTTGATATCTCAACAACCACTTTTGGAGCAATAATGCATTGAAGTCTTTGTGTTTCTTATAGATTATCTTTTTTATATATTTACTCAGATAACTAGAGAAGATCTCATTTTTCAATCTGTTCCATTTTATAATGTCCATAGATGATAGAACTATGTTGAATGATGAGTTGCTTTTTACGAGTGTCAATTCCATTCTAACCCTCTTATAGTTTGAATTACGCTATTAGTCTATTACAGAGAGCTACTGCTTTTTATGATATTCCTAGTTGTAAAACAAAATAAATGGGATCCAATGACAATCCTAGATCATAGAACCCATCTATGTTGTGGTCTGGGATAGTAACTCTGCAAATATCGGCTTAGCCAATTTGTAGTGTTGGGAGTTGAGACAACGAATCAGTTTGATTGTAATGTCGTCATTTATGTTTTCTATGGTTCTATTTCTTACTGTTTCAAATTTAATCCATTGAGATGTTGTGTTTCTTAATGTAGTTTTTTCTTCCCCTCTTGGTGGTATACCTGCAGATTTTGGGGCTTGTTGGTGATTCTGTTGTACAGAAGTGTTCGTTAATTATATATTTCATCAAGATTGTAGCATACATTGATTCATGTTAGAAGGTACTTTGGAGCATTGCATAAAGTGAAGGTTCTGTAATTACAAACTGACACTCAGGACAGAAGCCTCTGGTAGGGAATATAGCTAGATCTTATTGTCTTGGTAAGTTTATACTTTATACGCAAAAAGTATACATATTTTTATACTCATGCCTTCTGTGTCCTTTAGTTTCTATTAAATGCCTTTTGCATTGTCCTAACTGCATCGTTAAAAACGGTGGCCCATTGCATGAGGCTCCTGAGGCACTGAATCTTTGTTTGAACTATTTATTTTTCTCATGTTTGATTGTGATCTCCCCTTTAATATTCTCCTCCTTCGATAATTTTTTGGTGCTCATTTATTCTTTAAGGCTGCATTTTGTAGTTTTTTTATATATAAGGAAGCACAATTTTATAATCTCCATGTGCCATAAAGTCTTCTTCTTAATATGTTTACTGAATGATCAATCTTCTTTAGGGATTTTCATAATGAAATAGAAAGAAGGTTAACAGTAGCAAACACAATGTAGCATTGCATTAAAAGTTAAAATGTTGCATTATTACCATGTTCAAGTTTTGGTAAAGATACATAGTGTGCTTTCAGCAGAGTTGAAGATTGATATCCATAGTCACACCTAATAAAATTAGTTTTGGTTCAGTGTTATGTGGTGTCACCATTCCAGCATAGTTCTTGTAGTTTGAAGAATCTGAAAAGGTTATTATAACCATGTACGTTGATGTTGTAGATGCCATTGGAGTTGAATGATTTGATATCCTAATGATGTGCTGTTTTTGGGTCCTAGTTGAAGTTATATTAATGCCTATTAAATAAGTTATAAAGAAATAGCAGCTCTTTTTGTTTAAATGGTTGGAATTCGAACGATGCAGTTGTGGCAATCTAAGATTTAGTTTGTGGTTAATTTTGTGTTGTTGACAGTCTGTTTAGCCGATCAGTTTATTTCTGTCCATCTTAGTCTTCCCTTATATTGATTTCTTTATTGTCATGAAATAAAGATTTGTTAGGTAAGTTTGGACACATGAGGAAGAAAAAAGTGTGATGTTCTAGATTTATTGGTCCCAAGTGTTGTGGTATAACCAAGGGTATCCTGACACTCACACACTTTTATGGGTAAAGAACTAATCCCTTTCGGGGTGCGTGGTTGTCCATCCCAACAAGTTTCTCTTCCAGGAATCGAACTCTTGACCTTTTGGTCTATCTGAGGATCTTAACTATTTGCTTTGTTCCTTGAGACCAAATATATATATAGAAACAATTCTTCTATTGTTGATCATGTATTTTATTTTAGTCAGAAACTATGTGCTTGTTGTCTAGTTATGAAAAACGAAAGTTTTTTTTTGTTGCATAATTTTCTAATGAGTTCATATGTTGAGTAGTTAACATTGGACGTGGATGATGGCTGGTGTTAAGCGAAGATTATGCAGCGACTCTGATATCCATGTTTTTCATGAAGAATTGGAGGAAGTTTCATGTCCAATCTGCATGGACCATCCACACAATGCTGTTCTCCTCCATTGCAGCTCTCATGAGAAGGGCTGCAGATCTTACATTTGTGATACAAGTTATCGGCATTCAAATTGCTTGGACCGGTTTAAAAAAATGAGGGACAATTCTAAGGACAGTCCCAATTTAGTAAACACAAGCAACTCTGGTAATACTTTTGATATTAGGCTTAATATGCAATCTGACATGAATGATGTTAATGAACTCTACCAAAATGAAATTAATACTTTACTATATGTTGGACTTCCACAAGGATCAACCGAGGGTGATGCCCAAGATCCGACTAGAGATTTAGACCCAAATGATGAAGGCATTTTAGAAACTGCTGATTCTGAGACCTTGCAGGACAGGGCTGTGCTCGAGGATTTAGATGTAGATAGTTCTTCTGAGTCGAAATTGAGTTTGAAATGTCCTCTATGTAGAGGCCAAGTACAAGGCTGGGAGGTGATTGAAGAGGCTAGAAATCATCTGAATATGAAGAAGAGAAGTTGCTCTGTGGATTCATGCTCATTTGTTGGTAATTACTTGGAATTGCGTAGGCATGCTAGGAGAGTTCACCCTACTTCTCGCCCCTCTGATGTTGATCCGGTAAGAGAAAGAGACTGGCAACATTTTGAACACCAGAGAGAATATGCTGATATTGTCAGTGCTATTCAGTCTGCCATACCTGATGCCATGGTGGTTGGGGATTATGTTCTTGAAAATGGAGACAGCGTTGGTAGGTTCTCAGATGAATGGGAAGGCAACATGGGGAATGCTAATGCAGCATGGTTAACCACCACCATCTTGCTTCAGATGATTGATGGTAATAGGACCATTGAAATTGTTCGGGGGTCAAGACCAAGAACTAATTCAAATGTATGGAGAAGGCAGCGCCGACCTGCATTTGACCCTCACCGCCGTTTAGCTGATAATTTGTTCGGTATTCGTGATAATAACAATGCTGGTGTCAGTGAGGATGGTTCTCCCGTTCTAAGGAGGCGCCGACGCTTGTCCCGGACAAGGTCCAATGAAGATCAATCATGAGGGTTAACCATCACTTGGTTTCTTCACTATCATTGTTTGAACAGCATGCAGAACGTGATAATTTGGACCTCTTATAGTGTGCAGATGCAGCATGTTCGGAATAAATCATGTACACACTCTTGAACAAAAGTTTCATATTTTTTTCTATTTTGTCAAGCTTCAATGTAAAATTGTTATGACATTTAGCCTTGGGAACACTAATCTTTAGGGTGATTTGGCGAGTGACATAGTTATATTTGCATTATGTATAACTTATATTCTGTGATGTATATTGTTAAATCCTTCTCCCTCCTAAATTGTTGTGATCTTTATAGGCATATAGTATCTTTGTGAATATTTTGTGATCCTTGTGAGTAGATATGGCAAAAGGGGGGCCGTATTTCCCGCGTCCGCAAATGCCTGCAACAATTTAAGTGGATGTGGATATGCCTGCATTGACTTAGTGGATAAAATCCAATGTCCTGCCTGTTTTAAAATGGGCTAACGGGCTTGTGGGTGGTCCGCAGACATTATTGAATAATTAAAAAAATCATATAATAAATAAAATAAAATTAAATAAAGTAGCTGAAGATAAAGAATTAATAAAAACTTTGATATTTTATATGAAGTTTAACAAATTATATTAAATTACAATTTTTGTAGGGATTAAAATTCGCATTACATCCTAATTTATTTGAAATTTTCTCAATTTTTCCTTAAAGTAATGTTCGTGGGCTGCCTGCATTACCCAAAGGAAATGCCCGCAGGCTTGGCGGGCAAAACGGGCAAATGAGCAAATTTTATATGTTCTGCCCGTAAAAAAATACACGCTATGCGAGCGTGCCTGCGGGCAATGCTCATTTTACCATTCATACTTGTGACGTGATGCTTCCTAAGAATATTGAGTTCATATTTTTTTCAAAGTGATAGAAGGAAAGAATAAAATGGAGAAAAGTAGAAATGATGATGTAGGCAAGTTATTGAATTGGTCATTTTTTTTGTACTACCAATGGATAAATGTATTATATTCCTTCATCCAATGAGTAAGGAGAGCTAATCTCTTTTGGGTGGGTGATTGCTCCTTCCAACAAGTACCGCTCACAAGAATCAAACTTTTGATCTTTATGAGAATCTAGTAATGTCTTACATTACTACAACACACTTTGTTTGTTATTGAACTAGTTTTTGATACTAACGGGATGCCTAACATAGAACTTGTGTGTGTGTTTTGCTGGCTTATATCATAGCTTATATTTCTTTTCTACTTTGGCACTTCTTCAAAATACATGGGAATTCCTGAGGTTTTCACAAATGTTAATTTTCAAAATCGAATGTTTGGAGGATCTTTTGCACCAATTTTATATTTGGTAACTTTGTTTTTTTATAATATTAATTTAATTCTTGAAATTTGATTGAAATGGTCAATTTCATCTTAAAAATTGATTACTTTTGTTCCTAAAATTTAGTCGAATTCTGCCAATTATTGAAATTTGATCCTTGAACATGAAACTAAATTGTTATGGACTTATGGCACTTAATGTATAATATCATGTACTCTCTTAATTCACTAGCAATATCTAATGTTAGGGAGTACATTAACCACTTGAATATAATATAAAAGGACTATGTTATCTATTTGGTAATCTTGGAAAATAAATTGTTTTACTTCAAGTAAAAATCTAAAAAAGAAGCACATGATTACAAATAGACCTATTACTTTTATGAAAGAAATAGAACTTTTATATTTCATTATCTTGAAGAACCAGAACAACCATCCTTATATACCAAAGGCTAAAACTGATTGCTTGAACAATAAGCAACCTCATAAATCAAGTTAGTTATTACTAATTACCTAACTAAATATGATTTAATCATTAGATAAACAATGATTAAACAATGTAAAATAATATAGCCTAGAAGAAAAATGGATAGGCCCATGTGAATTAATCTCACTAAACCATCGTGCCATTTTGGTGAAGTCAGATGGGTCAAGGTGCCCATCGTGACCGTGTTGTCCATGCCTGATGCAATGATCCTGCTTGCATGACAATGTAATCTTGACCGAGACTGATGGACCAGGCCTGATGCATGACCGTGTAATTATGACCAAGGCTGTCTAGCCAAGTCTGATGCACGACTGTGTAATTCTGACCGAGACTGTCTAGCCAAGTCTGATGTGTGCTCATGTAATTCTGACTGATGTTGTCTAGCCAAGCTTGGTGTGTGACCGTGTGTGCTTGACCGAGACACCCGATTCAGATTGGATGCTGAAAGTGCGCATGTCAAGAGGAGCACTTTGGAAAGCTTGCTCACTATGTGTTTTGATTTTGATGAGGACAACTTGTGTTTCATAAGAGCTTGAAGATCATCAACAAATCAACATGCTTAAGTCTCAAGATTGGTATTAGACTTAGACTAGTAATAAGTTTATGTTGAGTCTAAGGCTTAGGTAAACTCAATACATGTCTCATATGCATAAAACATTAAATCATTTTATTTTTGAGATATATCATTCATAATATGTTCATGCATCACATATATACATGTTATTTGTGCATCCTAGGCATAAACTTTGTGTTGAACATGTATAAGTTAAGTGCATAACGTATTTGAGTTTTGCAATTTAAAAATACACTTGGAAATATGCAGTTAATCAATTAAGGTGTATTTTAATCGATTAAAATAAGTTTTTGAAAAGCAGTTGGAACAGAAAACTTAGAAAACCGAATTAGTTACAATTTTGTAACACGTTAATCGATTAACCAAGGATTTAATCGATTAACTGGGCTGCTAATGGATTCTTTATAAACTGCGTTTTCAGAACTCAAGCCATAACTTGCATGTTATATTTTAAGAGAGTTAGAGCATATTTCGTGTTAATTGTTGCATCTATATGAAATTGCATTTGTGAGATTAGAAAAGAAAGATTTCTATGCTTTAGGATTGAGAGGCATTTCATGTTTAATTTCTCATCATTTCATCTCATATGTTCATGCATTTCTTGATGTTTTTGGAAAGATTTCATATTCTGTAAAATCTTTTTTTAACTAATGCATTATCATGTTATATGAGACTTGTGTTAGAGTTGTAGAGTAAGGTCTTAATTGTTTAATTTGAGCATTGTAATTGCTTTAGATTACTCTATGTTTTTGTTGTAAAAAGTGTTGTAACTTTGGGAATCTCAAGGTGTCTTACCACCAACGAGATTGTGTTGTATCTTCATTAGCTTAGAGATCTTGATAGAAAGAATAGGTTCTTGGCTGGGGCTACACCGCAAGAAAGGTTTTCTTGGGCGGTAGGAAGGGAGTCAAACCAAGGGATAAGGTTCTTTAGTTGTCAAGAAAGTGTCTAAGTGTTGTAATTGAAAGAATTGTTTGTAAAACGTTATTTCGATTATAGTGAAGAA
>NW_017725130.1:0-1144 GCF_001865875.1 Lupinus angustifolius
GGATGAGGATGAGGATTAGGATAGGATGAGGATGGGGATGAGGATGAGGAAGAGGATAGAATGACGATGAGGAAGAGGATAGGATGAGAAAGAGTACGTAGATAGGATGAGGAAGAGGATGATGACCAAGATGGGATGGGGAAGAGGATAGCATGAGGATGAGGATTAGGATGAGGATAGTACTAGGATGAGGAGGAGGATATGATGTGAATGAGGAGGAGGATGAGGATGAGGATGAGGACGAGGATAGGATGAGGATGGGGATGACGATGAGGATGAATATAGGATGAGGAAGTGGATGAGGATGAAGAGGAGGGTAGGATGAGTATGAGGATGAGGATGAGGACGAGGATAGGATGAGGATGGGGATGACGATGAGGATGAATATAGGATGAGGAAGTGGATGAGGATGAAGAGGAGGGTAGGATGAGTATGAGGATGAGGATGAGGACGAGGATAGGATGAGGATGGGGATGACGATGAGGATGAATATAGGATGAGGAAGTGGATGAGGATGAAGAGGAGGGTAGGATGAGTATGAGGATGAGGATGAGGACGAGGATAGGATGAGGATGGGGATGACGATGAGGATGAATATAGGATGAGGAAGTGGATGAGGATGAAGAGGAGGGTAGGATGAGTATGAGGATGAGGATGAGGACGAGGATAGGATGAGGATGGGGATGACGATGAGGATGAATATAGGATGAGGAAGTGGATGAGGATGAAGAGGAGGGTAGGATGAGTATGAGGATGAGGATGAGGACGAGGATAGGATGAGGATGGGGATGACGATGAGGATGAATATAGGATGAGGAAGTGGATGAGGATGAAGAGGAGGGTAGGATGAGTATGAGGATGAGGATGAGGACGAGGATAGGATGAGGATGAGCATGAGGATGAGGATGAGGATGAGATGAGCATAAGATGAGGATGAGGTGGAGGATAAGATGAAGATGAGGATGAGAAGGAGGATAAGGATTAGGATGAGGATGAGAATAGCATGAGGACGACGATATGATGAGGAGTTGGAGGAGGAGGATGGGGATGAGGATGAGGAGGAGGATAGGATGAGGATGGAGAAGGGTGAGGACGAAGATGAGGATGAGGATAGAATGAGGATGAGGATGAGGATGAGGATGAG
>NW_017725131.1:0-209 GCF_001865875.1 Lupinus angustifolius
GACGTGGATAGGATGAGGATGAGGATGAGGATGAGGATAGGTTGTGGAGGAGGAGGAGGATGAGGAGAAGGAGGAGGAGGAGGATGAGGATGAGGATAGGAAGAGGTTGAGGATGATGATATGATGAGGATGAGGATGAGGAGGAGGATAGGGAGGATAGGATGAAGATGAGGATGAGGATAAGGAGGAGGATAGGATGAGGATGAGGA
>NW_017725132.1:0-1376 GCF_001865875.1 Lupinus angustifolius
GGAGGAGGATGAGGAAGAGGATATGATGAGGATGAGGAAGAGGATGAGCATGAAGAGGAAGGTAGGATGAGGATGGGCATGAGGATAAGGATAGGATGAGGACGAGGATAGGATCAGGATGAAGATGAGGATAGGATGAGGATAGGATGAGGATGCAGATAGGATAAGGAGGGCGACGAGGAAGATGAGGATAGGATGAGGTTGTAGAGGAGGATAGGAGGAGGATGAGGATGAAGAGGATGTGGATAGGATGAGGAATTGGAGGAGGAGGATGAGGATAGGATGATGAGGAGGATGAGGATAGGATGAGGACGACGATAATATGAGGAATTCGAGGAGGAGGATAGGATGAGGATGAGGATAGAATGAGGATGAGGACAAAGATAGGATGAGGATGAAGAGGTGGGTAGGATGAGGATGAGGATGTAGATGAGGACGAGCATAGGATGAGGATAGGATGAGGATGAGGATAGGATTAGGAGGAGGACGAGGAGGATGAGGATGAGGATGCGGATGAGGATGAGGATGAGGTCGAGGAGGAGGATAGGATGAGGAGGAGGAGGAGGATGACGATAGGATGAGGATAAGGATAGGATGAGGGCGAGAATAGGATGAGGACGAGGATAGGCTGAGGAATTGGAGGAGGAGGATGAGGAGGAGGAGGAGGAGGAGGAGGAGGAGGAGGAGGAGGAGGAGGAGGAGGAGGAGGAGGAGGAGGAGGAGGAGGAGGAGGAGGAGGAGGAGGAGGAGGAGGAGGAGGAGGAGGAGGAGGAGGAGGAGGAGGAGGAGGAGGAGGAGGAGGAGGAGGAGGAGGAGGAGGAGGAGGAGGAGGAGGAGGATGACGATAGGATGAGGTTGTGGAGGAGGATAGGATGAGGAGGAGGAGGAGGATGAGGAGGAGGATGAGCATAAGGATAGGATGAGGATAGGATGAGTAATTGGAAGAGGAGGATGAGGAACAGGATAGGATGAGGATGAGGATAGGATGAGGATGAGGACAAAGATAGGATGAGGATGAAGAGGAGGGTAGGATGAGGATGGGGANNNNTGAGGAGGAGGATGAGGATGAGGATGAGGATGAGGATAGGATGAGGTCGTGGAGGAGGATAGCATGAGGATGAGGATCAGGAGGAGGAGGAGGAGGATGAGGATCAGGAGGAGGAGGAGGAGGATGAGGACGAGGATGAAGATTGGATGAGGATTTGGAGGAGGAGGATGAGGAGGAGAGTAAGATGAGGATGAGGATGAGGATGAGGATTAGGATAGGATGAGGATGGGGATGAGGATCTGGAAAAGGATAGGATGTGGATGAGGATGAGGAGAGGATGAGGACGGGACGAAGATAGGATGAGGATGAGGATGAGGATGAGGATGTG
>NW_017725133.1:0-762 GCF_001865875.1 Lupinus angustifolius
GAGGAAGAGGATAGGATGAGGATGAGGATAAGGATTAGGATCAGGATTAGGATGGGGATGAGGATGTGGAAAAGGATAGAAAGCACGCTTCATTAAGGTGAGAGAGAACACATCGTGACATAGTGGTGTCCGAATATGACACCCGGATCTCCTAAACCATCTCAAAGGTTTTGGAGTTAACTTGGGTTTAAGAAACCCAAGATTTTTATGTTTGAATATATGTGATTGTTGATGAAATATGTTGAATATTGTATATGAATGTTGTTGGAAAATTCTCTGAGTGCAGGTGGTTGGAAAACCATGTTTGAATGTGTCTTGGTTGTTGAAAATGGCAAAAATTAGCATTATGTCCAAATCCCAGTAGTCTGGGCGAACCAGGCGTCGCCAGGGCGAGCAAAAACCCGTTTGGGCGAAAAAAAAAATTCCAGGATTTTCGCCTGGGCGAACGAGGCGTCGCCGGGCGACCGAAAGTCCGCCCGGGCGAGCAAAAACCAGATTGGGCGAAAAAAAAAATTGGATTTTCGCTTGGGCGAACGAGGCGTCGCCGGGCGAGCAAAAGTCCGCCCGGGCGAGCAAAAACTCGAATCGGCGAAAAAAAAAATCCAAAATTTTAATGAGTTTCTGGGATGAGGATGAGGATGAGGATGAGGATGAGGATGAGGATAGGATGAGGACAAGGATAGGATGAGTATGAGTATGAGGATGGAGATAGGACGAGGATGAGGAAGAGGATACGAGGAAAGTGAGGACGAAGATGAGATG
>NW_017725134.1:0-255 GCF_001865875.1 Lupinus angustifolius
GATTAGGATAGGATGAGGATGGGGATGAGGATGAGGACAAAGAGAGGATGTGGAAGAGGATGAGGATGAAGAGGAGGGTAGGATGAGGATGGGGATGAGGATGAGGATGAGGATAGGATGAGGAAGAGAATGAGGATAAGATGAGGACGAGGATAGGATGAGGATGAGGAAGAGGATAAGGATGACGATAAGGGTAGGATGATGATGGGGATGAGGATGAGGATGAGGATCGGATGAGGACGAGGATAGGATGAG
>NW_017725135.1:0-499 GCF_001865875.1 Lupinus angustifolius
TAGGATGAGGATGAGGATAAGGAGGAGGAGGAGGAAGATGATAGGATGAGGACGAGGATAGGATTAGGATGAGGATAGGATGAGGAGTTGGAAGAGGAGGATGAGGAGGAGGATGACGAGGATGAGGAGGAGGATAGGATGAGGATTAGGATGAGGATGAGGATGAGGATTAGGAGGACGAGGAGGAGGACGAGGACGAGGATAGGATGAGGATGAGGATAGGATGAGGATGAGGATGAGGAGGAGGATAGGATGAGGATTAGGATGAGGATGAGGATGAGGATTAGGAGGACGAGGAGGAGGACGAGGACGAGGATAGGATGAGGAATAGGAGGACGAGAAAGAGGGTGAGGATGAGGATATGATGCGGATGAGGATGAGGATGAGGAGGAGGATAGGATGAGGATTAGGATGAGGATGAGGATGAGGATTAGGAGGACGAGGAGGAGGACGAGGACGAGGATAGGATGAGGAATAGGAGGACGAGAGGACGAGGATA
>NW_017725136.1:0-207 GCF_001865875.1 Lupinus angustifolius
AGGATGAGGAAGAGGATGAGGATGAGGATGAGGATGAGGATGAGGATTAGGATTAGGATAGGATGACGATGGGGATGAGGATGGGGATGACGATGGGGAGGAGGATGAAGATGAGGATAGGATGAGGATGGGGACGAAGATAGGATGAGGATGAAGAGGAGGGTAGGATGAGGATGAGGATAGGATGAGGAGGAGCAGGAGGAGGAT
>NW_017725137.1:0-281 GCF_001865875.1 Lupinus angustifolius
GATGAGGATGAGGAGGAGGATAGGATGAGGATGAGGATGAGGATGAGGATGAGGAGAGCATGAGGAGGAGGACGAGGAGGATGAGGATGAGGACGAGGATAGGAGGAGGATAGGATGAGGATGAGGATGAGGATGAGGATGAGGATAAGGATTAGGATGAGGACTGCGATGATGATGAGGACGAGGATGAGGAAGAGGATATGATGACGATGAGGATGAGGACGAAGATAGGATGAGGATGAAGAGGAGGGTAGGATGAGTATGAGGATGAGGATGAGGAA
>NW_017725138.1:0-2114 GCF_001865875.1 Lupinus angustifolius
ATGGGGAGGAGGATGAGGATGAGGATAGGATGAGGATGAGGATGGGGACGAAGATAGGATGCGGAAGAGGATGAGGATTAAGAGGAGGGTAGGATGAGGAGTAGGATAGGAGGAGGCTGAGGACGAAGATGGGATGAGGAAGAGGATAGGATGAGGATGAGGACGAGGATGAGGATGAGGATGAGGACGAGGATGAGGATGAGGATGAGGACGAGGATAGGATGAGGAATTGGAGGAGGAGGATGAGGATAGGAAGAGGATGAGGAGGAGGATAGGATGAGGGTGAGGACGAAGATGTGATGAGGAAGAGGATTAGGACGAAGATGGGAAGATGGGATGAGGATGAGGATATGATGAGGATGAGGAATTGGAGGAGGAGGATGAGGATAGGAAGAGGATGAGGAGGAGGATAGGATGAGGGTGAGGACGAAGATGTGATGAGGAAGAGGATTAGGACGAAGATGGGAAGATGGGATGAGGATGAGGATATGATGAGGATGAGGAATTGGAGGAGGAGGATGAGGATAGGAAGAGGATGAGGAGGAGGATAGGATGAGGGTGAGGACGAAGATGTGATGAGGAAGAGGATTAGGACGAAGATGGGAAGATGGGATGAGGATGAGGATATGATGAGGATGAGGAATTGGAGGAGGAGGATGAGGATAGGAAGAGGATGAGGAGGAGGATAGGATGAGGGTGAGGACGAAGATGTGATGAGGAAGAGGATTAGGACGAAGATGGGAAGATGGGATGAGGATGAGGATATGATGAGGATGAGGAATTGGAGGAGGAGGATGAGGATAGGAAGAGGATGAGGAGGAGGATAGGATGAGGGTGAGGACGAAGATGTGATGAGGAAGAGGATTAGGACGAAGATGGGAAGATGGGATGAGGATGAGGATATGATGAGGATGAGGAATTGGAGGAGGAGGATGAGGATAGGAAGAGGATGAGGAGGAGGATAGGATGAGGGTGAGGACGAAGATGTGATGAGGAAGAGGATTAGGACGAAGATGGGAAGATGGGATGAGGATGAGGATATGATGAGGATGAGGAATTGGAGGAGGAGGATGAGGATAGGAAGAGGATGAGGAGGAGGATAGGATGAGGGTGAGGACGAAGATGTGATGAGGAAGAGGATTAGGACGAAGATGGGAAGATGGGATGAGGATGAGGATATGATGAGGATGAGGAATTGGAGGAGGAGGATGAGGATAGGAAGAGGATGAGGAGGAGGATAGGATGAGGGTGAGGACGAAGATGTGATGAGGAAGAGGATTAGGACGAAGATGGGAAGATGGGATGAGGATGAGGATATGATGAGGATGAGGAATTGGAGGAGGAGGATGAGGATAGGAAGAGGATGAGGAGGAGGATAGGATGAGGGTGAGGACGAAGATGTGATGAGGAAGAGGATTAGGACGAAGATGGGAAGATGGGATGAGGATGAGGATATGATGAGGATGAGGAATTGGAGGAGGAGGATGAGGATAGGAAGAGGATGAGGAGGAGGATAGGATGAGGGTGAGGACGAAGATGTGATGAGGAAGAGGATTAGGACGAAGATGGGAAGATGGGATGAGGATGAGGATATGATGAGGATGAGGAATTGGAGGAGGAGGATGAGGATAGGAAGAGGATGAGGAGGAGGATAGGATGAGGGTGAGGACGAAGATGTGATGAGGAAGAGGATTAGGACGAAGATGGGAAGATGGGATGAGGATGAGGATATGATGAGGATGAGGAATTGGAGGAGGAGGATGAGGATAGGAAGAGGATGAGGAGGAGGATAGGATGAGGGTGAGGACGAAGATGTGATGAGGAAGAGGATTAGGACGAAGATGGGAAGATGGGATGAGGATGAGGATATGATGAGGATGAGGAATTGGAGGAGGAGGATGAGGATAGGAAGAGGATGAGGAGGAGGATAGGATGAGGGTGAGGACGAAGATGTGATGAGGAAGAGGATTAGGACGAAGATGGGAAGATGGGATGAGGATGAGGATATGATGAGGATGAGGAATTGGAGGAGGAGGATGAGGATAGGAAGAGGATGAGGAGGAGGATAGGATGAGGGTGAGGACGAAGATGTGATGAGGAAGAGGATTAGGACG
>NW_017725140.1:0-554 GCF_001865875.1 Lupinus angustifolius
AGGAGGAGGATGAGGATAAGGATAGGATGAGGATGAGGATAGGAGGAGGATGAGGAGGAGGAGAGGAAGAGGATGAGGGTGAGGATGAGGATATGATGAGGATGAGGATGAGGATGACGATAAGGAGGATGAGGATTAGGAGGCTGATAGGATGAGGAGGAGGATAGGATGAGGACGAGGAGGAGGAGGAGGATTAGGATTAGGATTAGGATAGGATGAGGATGGGGAGGAGGATGATGTTGAGGATAGGATGAGGATAAGGATGAGGATGGGGACGAACATAGGATGAGGAAGAGGATGAGTATGAAGAGGAGGGTATGATGAGCATGAGGATAGGATGAGAAGGAGGAGGAGGAGGATGAGGATGAGGATGAGGATAGGATGAGGATGGGGAGGAGGATGATGATGATGATGAGGATGAGGATAAGATGAGGAGGACGATAGGATGAGGATGTGGATGATGGGGAGGAGGAGGAGGAGGAGGAGGATAAGGATGAGGATAGGATGAGGAGTCGGAGGATGAGGATAGGATGAGGATGAGGATAGGATGAGGA
>NW_017725141.1:0-210 GCF_001865875.1 Lupinus angustifolius
GAGGATGAGGAAGAGGATGAGGATTAGGAGGAGGATGAGGATTAGGAGGAGGATGAGCAGAGGATGAGGGTAAGGACGAGGATGAGGATACGACGAGGATGAGGATGAGGATCAGGATAGGATAAGGAGGAGGAGGATGAGGAGGAGGAGGAGGAGGAGGAGGAGGATACGATGAGGATGAAGATAGGATGAGGATCAGGAGGAGGATAT
>NW_017725142.1:0-1530 GCF_001865875.1 Lupinus angustifolius
GAGGATGAGGATAGGATGAGGATGAGGATGGGGATGAGGATAGGATGAGGGTGAGGACGAAGACGGGATAAGGAAGAAGATGAGGACGAAGATGGGATGAGGATGAGGATAGGATGAGGATGAGGAGAAGGATAGGATGAGGATAGGACTAGGATGAGGAGGAGGATAGGATGAGAATGAGGAGGAGGATGAGGATGAGGAAGAGGAAGAGGATGAGGATGAGGGTGAGGGTGAGGATGAGGATGAGGATAGAATGATGAAGAGGATGAGGACATGGATAGGATAAGGATCAGGATGAGGACATGGATGAGGATGAGGATGAGGACGAGGATAGGATGAGGATGAGGATGAGGAGGAGCAGGATGAGGATGAGGATAGGAGGAGGAGGCGGAGGAGGATATGGATAGGAGGAGGATGAGGATAGGATGAGGAAGAGGAGGAGGATAGGATGCGGATGAGGATGAGGATGAGGAAGAGGATGAGGATTAGGAGGAGGATAGGATGAGGATGAGGGTGAGGACAAAGATGAGGATGAGGGTTAGGATAGGATGAGGATGAGGATAGGATGAGGAGGGGGATAGGATGAGTAGGAGGAGGATGAGGATAGGATGAGGAGGAGGACGAGGATATGGATAGGAGGAGGATAAGGATAGGATGAGGATGAGTAGGTGGAGGATGAGGATAGGATGAGGATGAGGAAGAGGATGAGGATTAGGAGGAGGATGAGCAGAGGATGAGGGTGAGGACGAAGATGAGGATGAGGAGGATGAGGATTAAGATGAGGATGAGCATGAGGATGAGGATAAGAGGAGGAGGAGGAGGAGGAGAAGGAGGAGGAGGATAGAATGAGGATGAAGATAGGATGAGAATCAGGAGGAGGATATGATGAGGATGAGGATGAGGATGAGGATGAGGATGAGGATGAGGATGAGGAAGAGAATGAGGATGAGGAAGAGGATTAGGATATGATCAGGATGAGGACGAGGCTAGGATGAGGATAGGATGAGGGTGAGGATGAGGGGACATGGATAGGATGAGGATGAGGAAGAGCATGAGGAAGAGGATGAGGATGAGGATGAGGATAACACGAGGATAGGATGAGGATGAGGATGAGGATAGGATGAGGAGGAGGATGACGGGATAGGAGGAGGAGGAGGAGGAGGATGAGGATAGGATGAGGACGAGGATGAGGATGAGGATGAGGAGGAGGAGGGGTGGATAGGATGAGTATGAGGATGAGGACGAGGAGGAGGAAGATGAGGATGAGGATGAGGATGAGGATAGGATGAGGATGAGGATAGGATGAGGATAGGATGAGGGTGAGGACGAAGATGGGATCACGATGAGGATAGGATGAGGTTGAGGATTAGGATGAAGATAGGACGAGGATGAGGAGGAGGATAGCATGAGGATTAGGAGGAGGATGAGGATGAGGATGAGGATTGGATGAGGACAAGGATAAGATTAGGAAGAGGATGAGGATAGGATGAGGACGAGGACATGGTTAGGATGAGGACGATGACAGGATGA
>NW_017725143.1:0-591 GCF_001865875.1 Lupinus angustifolius
AGGATGAGGATAGGATGAGGATGAGGAGGAGGATAGGATGAGGATGAGGATGAGGATAGGATGAGGATGAGGACGAACATGGGATGAGGTAGAGGATGAGGACGAAGATGGGATGAGGATGAGCATTAGGATTTGGATAGGACGAGGATGAGGAGGAGGAGGGACGAAGATGGGATGAGGATGAGGATAGGACGAGGATGAGGAGGAGGAGGATGAGGATGAGGATGAGGAAGAGCATGAGGATGAGGATAGGATGAGGATGAGGATACAATGTGGAAGAGGATGTGGATAGGATGAGGATGAGGATGAGGATATGGATGAGGATGAGGACATCGAAAGGATGAGGACGATGATAGGATGAGGAAGAGGATGAGGACGAGGTGGAGGATAGGAAGAAAATGAGAATGAGGATACGATGAGGATGAGGATGAGCATATGATGAGGATATGGATGAGGATAGAATAAGGAAGAGGATGAGGATGAGGAAGAGGACATCGATATGATGAGGATGAGGATGAGGATGAGGATAGGATGAGGACGAGGATAGGATGAGGATGAGGATAGGATGAGGAATTGGAGGAGGAGGATGAG
>NW_017725144.1:0-1428 GCF_001865875.1 Lupinus angustifolius
AGGATGAGGATGAGGACAAAGATAGGAAGAGGACGAGGATGAGAGGATGAGGAATTGGAGGAGGAGGATGAAGATGAGGATGAGGAATTGGAGGAGGAGGATGAAGATGAGGATGAGGGTGAGGAGGAGGATGAGGATGAGGGTGAAGAGGAGGATGAGGATTAGTATAGGATGAGGGGAGGATGAGAGGAGGACGAAGATGGGATGAGGAAGAGGACGAGGACGAAGATGGGATGAGGAAGAGCATAGGATGAGGATGAGGATTAGGATGAGGATGAGGATTAGGATGAGGATTAGGATGAGGATAGGACGTGGGTGAGGAGGAGGATAGGATGAGGATGAGTAGGAGGATGAGGATGAGGATGAGGATCAGGATGAGGATCAGGATGAGGAAGAGGATGAGGATGAGGATCAGGATCAGGATAGGATGAGGATGAGGAGGAGGAGGAGGATGAGGATGAGGATACGAGGAGGACGAGGATAGGATGAGGATGAGGAATTAGAGGAGGAGCATGAGGGTGAGGAGGAGGATGAGGATGAGAGGAAGACGAAGATGGGATGAGGAAGAGGATGAGGACGAAGCTGGGATGAGGATGAGGATAGGATGAGGATGAGGAGGAGGAGGAGGATGAGGATGAGGATGAGGAGGAGGAGGAGGATGAGGATGAGGATGAGGAGGAGGAGGAGGATGAGGATGAGGATGAGGAGGAGGAGGAGGATGAGGATGAGGATGAGGAGGAGGAGGAGGATGAGGATGAGGATGAGGAGGAGGAGGAGGATGAGGATGAGGATGAGGAGGAGGAGGAGGATGAGGATGAGGATGAGGAGGAGGAGGAGGATGAGGATGAGGATGAGGAGGAGGAGGAGGATGAGGATGAGGATGAGGAGGAGGAGGAGGATGAGGATGAGGATGAGGAGGAGGAGGAGGATGAGGATGAGGATGAGGAGGAGGAGGAGGATGAGGATGAGGATGAGGATAGGATGAGGGGAGGATGAGGATAGGATGGGGAGAGGACGAAGATGGGATGAGTATGAGGACAGGATGAGGAGGAGGATGAGGATGAGGATGAGGAAGAGGATGAGGATAAGGATGAGGATAAGGAAAGGAAGAGGATGAGGAGGAGGATAGGATGAGGATGAGGGTGAGGAGGAGGATGAGGATGAGGATAGGATGAGGGGAGGATGAGGGGAGGACGAAGATGGGATGACGAAGAGGAGGATGAGGATGAGGATTAGGATGAGGATAGGACATGGATGAGGAGGAGGATACGATGAGGATGAGGATGAGGATAAGGATGAGGATGAGGATGAGGATGAGGATGAGGATGAAGATGAGGTTGAGGATGAGGAGCAGGATCCGGATAGGATGAGGATGAGGAGGAGGATAGGATGACGATGTGGGTGAGGAGGAGGAAGAGGATGAGGATG
>NW_017725145.1:0-231 GCF_001865875.1 Lupinus angustifolius
ATGAGGACAAGGATAGGATGAGGAAGAGGATGAGGATTAGGATAGGATGAGGATGGTAATGGGGATGGGGATGAGAATGACGATCGAATTAGGAGGAGGATGAGGATGAGTATAGGATGAGGATGAGGATAGGATGAGGGTGAGGATGAGGATGAGGATACGATGAGGATGAGGATGTGGACGAGGATAGAAGGAGGAAGATGATAGGATGAGGATAAGGATGAGGATAGG
>NW_017725146.1:0-937 GCF_001865875.1 Lupinus angustifolius
AAGAGCATGAGGATGAGGATGAGGACGAGGATAGGATGAAGAGGAGGAGGATGAGGATGAGGATAGGATGAGGATGAGGAGGAGGATAGGATGAGGAGGAGGATAAGATGAGTATGAGGATGAAGATGGGACGAGGAAGAGGATAGGATGAGGATGAGGATTGGACTAGAATGAGGAGGACGATAGGATGAGAATGAGGAGAAGGATGAGGATGAGGATGAGGAAGAGCATGAGGATGAGGATGAGGACGAGGATAGGATGAAGAGGAGGAGGATGAGGATGAGGATAGGATGAGGATGAGGAGGAGGATAGGATGAGGAGGAGGATAAGATGAGTATGAGGATGAAGATGGGACGAGGAAGAGGATAGGATGAGGATGAGGATTGGACTAGAATGAGGAGGACGATAGGATGAGAATGAGGAGAAGGATGAGGATGAGGATGAGGAAGAGCATGAGGATGAGGATGAGGACGAGGATAGGATGAGGATGAGGATTAGGATAGGATGAGGATGGGGATGAGGATGGGGATGAGGATTGGATGAGGACGAAGGGGAGGATAGGATGAAGATGAGGATGAGGATGAGAACAGGATTAGGGTGAGGGTGAGGATGAGGACGAGGAAGAGGATGAGGAAGAGGATGAGGATAGGATGAGGATAGCATGAGGATGAGGATGAGGACGAAGATAGGGTGAGGATGAGGATTAGGATAGGAAGAGGATGAGGGTAGGATGAGGATTAGGATGAGGATGCGGATAGGACTAGGATCAGGAGGAGGATAGGATGAGGATGAGGATGACGAGGAGGATAAGATGAGGAGGAGCATAGGATAAGGAAGAGGATGAAGATAGGATGAGGATGAGGATAGGATGAGGATAGGATGAGGATGAGGATGAGGATGACGAGGAGGATAGGATGAGGATGAGGATGAGGAAGAG
>NW_017725147.1:0-917 GCF_001865875.1 Lupinus angustifolius
GATGAGGATAGGATGAGGATGAGGATTAGGAGGAGGATAGGATGAGGAGGAGGATAGGATAAGGAAGAGGATGAACATAGGATGAGGATGAGGATAGGATGAGGATAGGATGAAGATGAGGATGACGAGGAGGATAGGATGAGGATGAGGATGAGGAAGAGGAAGAGGATGGCGATAAGGATGAGGATGAGGATAGGATGAGGAATTGGAGGAGGAAAACGAGGATGAGGATGAGGATTAGGAGGAGGATAGGATGAGGAGGAGGATAGGATGAGGATGAGGAAGAGGATGAGGACGAAGACGGGATGAGGAAGAGGATAGGATGAGGATGAGGATTAGGATGAGGATTGGACTAGGATGAGGAGGAGGATAGGATCAGAATGAGGAGGAGGAGGAGGATGAGGAGAGGATGAGGATGAGGATGAGGAGAGGATGAGGATGAGGATGATGATAGCATGAGGACGAGGATATGATGAGGATAGGATGAGTAGTTGAGGAGGAGGATAGGATGAGGATGAGGAATTGGAGGAGTGGGATTAGGATGAGGATAGGATGAGGAAGAGGATGATGATAGAGGATAGGATGAGGAAGAGGATGACGATAGGATGAGGACGAGGATGAGGATGCGGATAGGATGAGAATGAGGAGTAGGAGGAGGACGATGAGGATGAGGATAGCATGAGGATGAGGATGGGGATGAGGATTAGGATGAGGATGAGGATAGGACTAGGATTAGGAGGAGGATAGGATAAGGAAGAGGATGAAGATAGGATGAAGTTGAGGATAGGATGAGGATAGGATGAGGATGAAGATGAGGATGACGAGGAGGATAGGATGAGGATGAGGATAGCATGAGGGTGAGGTCGAAGATGGGATTAGGAAGAGGATGAGGATGAGGATAGGATGAGGATGAGGAT
>NW_017725150.1:0-1499 GCF_001865875.1 Lupinus angustifolius
GGATGAGGATGAGGAGGAGGATAGGATGAGGAGGAGGATGAGGATGAGGATGAGGAAGAGGTAGAGGATAGGAGGATAATGAGAATGATGATAGGATGAGGAGGAGGAAGAGGAGGAGGATGAGGAAGAAGCAAGGATGAGGATAGGATGAGGATGAGGAGGAGGAGGAGAAGGATGAGGATTGGATGAGGACGAGGGGGTGGATAGGATGAGGATGAGGATGAGGACAGGATGAGGGTGAGGGTGAGGATGAGGATGAGGAAGAGGATGAGGATGAGGATGAGGAAGAGGATGAGGATGAGGATGCGGATGAGGATGAGGATGAGGAAGAGGATGAGGATGAGGATGCGGATGAGGATGAGGATGAGGAAGAGGATGAGGATGAGGATGCGGATGAGGATGAGGATGAGGAAGAGGATGAGGATGAGGATGCGGATGAGGATGAGGATGAGGAAGAGGATGAGGATGAGGATGCGGATGAGGATGAGGATGAGGAAGAGGATGAGGATGAGGATGCGGATGAGGATGAGGATGAGGAAGAGGATGAGGATGAGGATGCGGATGAGGATGAGGATGAGGAAGAGGATGAGGATGAGGATGCGGATGAGGATGAGGATGAGGAAGAGGATGAGGATGAGGATGCGGATGAGGATGAGGATGAGGAAGAGGATGAGGATGAGGATGCGGATGAGGATGAGGATGAGGAAGAGGATGAGGATGAGGATGCGGATGAGGATGAGGATGAGGAAGAGGATGAGGATGAGGATGCGGATGAGGATGAGGATGAGGAAGAGGATGAGGATGAGGATGCGGATGAGGATGAGGATGAGGAAGAGGATGAGGATGAGGATGCGGATGAGGATGAGGATGAGGAAGAGGATGAGGATGAGGATGCGGATGAGGATGAGGATGAGGAAGAGGATGAGGATGAGGATGCGGATGAGGATGAGGATGAGGAAGAGGATGAGGATGAGGATGCGGATGAGGATGAGGATGAGGAAGAGGATGAGGATGAGGATGCGGATGAGGATGAGGATGAGGAAGAGGATGAGGATGAGGATGCGGATGAGGATGAGGATGAGGAAGAGGATGAGGATGAGGATGCGGATGAGGATGAGGATGAGGAAGAGGATGAGGATGAGGATGCGGATGAGGATGAGGATGAGGAAGAGGATGAGGATGAGGATGCGGATGAGGATGAGGATGAGGAAGAGGATGAGGATGAGGATGCGGATGAGGATGAGGATGAGGAAGAGGATGAGGATGAGGATGCGGATGAGGATGAGGATGAGGAAGAGGATGAGGATGAGGATGCGGATGAGGATGAGGATGAGGAAGAGGATGAGGATGAGGATGCGGATGAGGATGAGGATGAGGAAGAGGATGAGGATGAGGATGCGGATGAGGATGAGGATGAGGAAGAGGATGAGGATAGGATGAGGATGAGGATGAGGATGAGGATTAAGAGTAGCATAGGATGGGGATGAGGAAGAGGATGA
>NW_017725151.1:0-4340 GCF_001865875.1 Lupinus angustifolius
TGAGGAAGATGATGAGGATAGGATGAGGGTGAGGATGACGATGTGAATGAGGATGAGGATAGGATAAGGATGAGGACATGGATAGGATGAGGACAATGATAGGATGAGGAAGAGGATGAGGATGAGGATAGGATGAGGATGAGGAGGCGATGAGGATAGGATGAGGATGAGGGTGAGGATAGGATGCGGACGAGGATATGATGAGGAAGAGGAATTGGAGGAGGTAGATGAGGATAGGATGAAGATGAGGATGAGGATAGGATGAGAAAGAGGATGAGGATGAGGATCAGATGAGGATGGGGATGACGATGAGGAAGAGGATGAGGATGAGGGTGAGGATAGGATGCGGACGAGGATATGATGAGGATGAAGATGAGGATGAGGATCAGATGAGGATGGGGATGACGATGAGGAAGAGGATGAGGATGAGGGTGAGGATAGGATGCGGACGAGGATATGATGAGGATGAAGATGAGGATGAGGATCAGATGAGGATGGGGATGACGATGAGGAAGAGGATGAGGATGAGGGTGAGGATAGGATGCGGACGAGGATATGATGAGGATGAAGATGAGGATGAGGATCAGATGAGGATGGGGATGACGATGAGGAAGAGGATGAGGATGAGGGTGAGGATAGGATGCGGACGAGGATATGATGAGGATGAAGATGAGGATGAGGATCAGATGAGGATGGGGATGACGATGAGGAAGAGGATGAGGATGAGGGTGAGGATAGGATGCGGACGAGGATATGATGAGGATGAAGATGAGGATGAGGATCAGATGAGGATGGGGATGACGATGAGGAAGAGGATGAGGATGAGGGTGAGGATAGGATGCGGACGAGGATATGATGAGGATGAAGATGAGGATGAGGATCAGATGAGGATGGGGATGACGATGAGGAAGAGGATGAGGATGAGGGTGAGGATAGGATGCGGACGAGGATATGATGAGGATGAAGATGAGGATGAGGATCAGATGAGGATGGGGATGACGATGAGGAAGAGGATGAGGATGAGGGTGAGGATAGGATGCGGACGAGGATATGATGAGGATGAAGATGAGGATGAGGATCAGATGAGGATGGGGATGACGATGAGGAAGAGGATGAGGATGAGGGTGAGGATAGGATGCGGACGAGGATATGATGAGGATGAAGATGAGGATGAGGATCAGATGAGGATGGGGATGACGATGAGGAAGAGGATGAGGATGAGGGTGAGGATAGGATGCGGACGAGGATATGATGAGGATGAAGATGAGGATGAGGATCAGATGAGGATGGGGATGACGATGAGGAAGAGGATGAGGATGAGGGTGAGGATAGGATGCGGACGAGGATATGATGAGGATGAAGATGAGGATGAGGATCAGATGAGGATGGGGATGACGATGAGGAAGAGGATGAGGATGAGGGTGAGGATAGGATGCGGACGAGGATATGATGAGGATGAAGATGAGGATGAGGATCAGATGAGGATGGGGATGACGATGAGGAAGAGGATGAGGATGAGGGTGAGGATAGGATGCGGACGAGGATATGATGAGGATGAAGATGAGGATGAGGATCAGATGAGGATGGGGATGACGATGAGGAAGAGGATGAGGATGAGGGTGAGGATAGGATGCGGACGAGGATATGATGAGGATGAAGATGAGGATGAGGATCAGATGAGGATGGGGATGACGATGAGGAAGAGGATGAGGATGAGGGTGAGGATAGGATGCGGACGAGGATATGATGAGGATGAAGATGAGGATGAGGATCAGATGAGGATGGGGATGACGATGAGGAAGAGGATGAGGATGAGGGTGAGGATAGGATGCGGACGAGGATATGATGAGGATGAAGATGAGGATGAGGATCAGATGAGGATGGGGATGACGATGAGGAAGAGGATGAGGATGAGGGTGAGGATAGGATGCGGACGAGGATATGATGAGGATGAAGATGAGGATGAGGATCAGATGAGGATGGGGATGACGATGAGGAAGAGGATGAGGATGAGGGTGAGGATAGGATGCGGACGAGGATATGATGAGGATGAAGATGAGGATGAGGATCAGATGAGGATGGGGATGACGATGAGGAAGAGGATGAGGATGAGGGTGAGGATAGGATGCGGACGAGGATATGATGAGGATGAAGATGAGGATGAGGATCAGATGAGGATGGGGATGACGATGAGGAAGAGGATGAGGATGAGGGTGAGGATAGGATGCGGACGAGGATATGATGAGGATGAAGATGAGGATGAGGATCAGATGAGGATGGGGATGACGATGAGGAAGAGGATGAGGATGAGGGTGAGGATAGGATGCGGACGAGGATATGATGAGGATGAAGATGAGGATGAGGATCAGATGAGGATGGGGATGACGATGAGGAAGAGGATGAGGATGAGGGTGAGGATAGGATGCGGACGAGGATATGATGAGGATGAAGATGAGGATGAGGATCAGATGAGGATGGGGATGACGATGAGGAAGAGGATGAGGATGAGGGTGAGGATAGGATGCGGACGAGGATATGATGAGGATGAAGATGAGGATGAGGATCAGATGAGGATGGGGATGACGATGAGGAAGAGGATGAGGATGAGGGTGAGGATAGGATGCGGACGAGGATATGATGAGGATGAAGATGAGGATGAGGATCAGATGAGGATGGGGATGACGATGAGGAAGAGGATGAGGATGAGGGTGAGGATAGGATGCGGACGAGGATATGATGAGGATGAAGATGAGGATGAGGATCAGATGAGGATGGGGATGACGATGAGGAAGAGGATGAGGATGAGGGTGAGGATAGGATGCGGACGAGGATATGATGAGGATGAAGATGAGGATGAGGATCAGATGAGGATGGGGATGACGATGAGGAAGAGGATGAGGATGAGGGTGAGGATAGGATGCGGACGAGGATATGATGAGGATGAAGATGAGGATGAGGATCAGATGAGGATGGGGATGACGATGAGGAAGAGGATGAGGATGAGGGTGAGGATAGGATGCGGACGAGGATATGATGAGGATGAAGATGAGGATGAGGATCAGATGAGGATGGGGATGACGATGAGGAAGAGGATGAGGATGAGGGTGAGGATAGGATGCGGACGAGGATATGATGAGGATGAAGATGAGGATGAGGATCAGATGAGGATGGGGATGACGATGAGGAAGAGGATGAGGATGAGGGTGAGGATAGGATGCGGACGAGGATATGATGAGGATGAAGATGAGGATGAGGATCAGATGAGGATGGGGATGACGATGAGGAAGAGGATGAGGATGAGGGTGAGGATAGGATGCGGACGAGGATATGATGAGGATGAAGATGAGGATGAGGATCAGATGAGGATGGGGATGACGATGAGGAAGAGGATGAGGATGAGGGTGAGGATAGGATGCGGACGAGGATATGATGAGGATGAAGATGAGGATGAGGATCAGATGAGGATGGGGATGACGATGAGGAAGAGGATGAGGATGAGGGTGAGGATAGGATGCGGACGAGGATATGATGAGGATGAAGATGAGGATGAGGATCAGATGAGGATGGGGATGACGATGAGGAAGAGGATGAGGATGAGGGTGAGGATAGGATGCGGACGAGGATATGATGAGGATGAAGATGAGGATGAGGATCAGATGAGGATGGGGATGACGATGAGGAAGAGGATGAGGATGAGGGTGAGGATAGGATGCGGACGAGGATATGATGAGGATGAAGATGAGGATGAGGATCAGATGAGGATGGGGATGACGATGAGGAAGAGGATGAGGATGAGGGTGAGGATAGGATGCGGACGAGGATATGATGAGGATGAAGATGAGGATGAGGATCAGATGAGGATGGGGATGACGATGAGGAAGAGGATGAGGATGAGGGTGAGGATAGGATGCGGACGAGGATATGATGAGGATGAAGATGAGGATGAGGATCAGATGAGGATGGGGATGACGATGAGGAAGAGGATGAGGATGAGGGTGAGGATAGGATGCGGACGAGGATATGATGAGGATGAAGATGAGGATGAGGATCAGATGAGGATGGGGATGACGATGAGGAAGAGGATGAGGATGAGGGTGAGGATAGGATGCGGACGAGGATATGATGAGGAAGAGGAATTGGAGGAGGTAGATGAGGATAGGATGAGTATGAGGATGAGGATGAGGATCAGATGAGGATGGGGATGACGATGAGGAAGAGGATAGGATGAGGACTAGGATATGATGAGGATGAGGACGAAGATAGGAAGAGGAGGAGGATGAGGAGGAAGAGTAGGATACGATGAGGATGAGGATGAGGATAGGATGAGGACGTGGATAGGA
>NW_017725152.1:0-3694 GCF_001865875.1 Lupinus angustifolius
GGATGAGGACGAGGATATGATGAGGATGAGGAATTGGAGAAGTAGGATGGGGATAGGATGAGGATGAGGAGGAGGAGGAGGATAGGATGAGGAAGAGGATGAGGATAGGATGAGGACGAGGATATGATGAGGATGAGGAATTGGAGAAGTAGGATGGGGATAGGATGAGGATGAGGAGGAGGAGGAGGATAGGATGAGGAAGAGGATGAGGATAGGATGAGGACGAGGATATGATGAGGATGAGGAATTGGAGAAGTAGGATGGGGATAGGATGAGGATGAGGAGGAGGAGGAGGATAGGATGAGGAAGAGGATGAGGATAGGATGAGGACGAGGATATGATGAGGATGAGGAATTGGAGAAGTAGGATGGGGATAGGATGAGGATGAGGAGGAGGAGGAGGATAGGATGAGGAAGAGGATGAGGATAGGATGAGGACGAGGATATGATGAGGATGAGGAATTGGAGAAGTAGGATGGGGATAGGATGAGGATGAGGAGGAGGAGGAGGATAGGATGAGGAAGAGGATGAGGATAGGATGAGGACGAGGATATGATGAGGATGAGGAATTGGAGAAGTAGGATGGGGATAGGATGAGGATGAGGAGGAGGAGGAGGATAGGATGAGGAAGAGGATGAGGATAGGATGAGGACGAGGATATGATGAGGATGAGGAATTGGAGAAGTAGGATGGGGATAGGATGAGGATGAGGAGGAGGAGGAGGATAGGATGAGGAAGAGGATGAGGATAGGATGAGGACGAGGATATGATGAGGATGAGGAATTGGAGAAGTAGGATGGGGATAGGATGAGGATGAGGAGGAGGAGGAGGATAGGATGAGGAAGAGGATGAGGATAGGATGAGGACGAGGATATGATGAGGATGAGGAATTGGAGAAGTAGGATGGGGATAGGATGAGGATGAGGAGGAGGAGGAGGATAGGATGAGGAAGAGGATGAGGATAGGATGAGGACGAGGATATGATGAGGATGAGGAATTGGAGAAGTAGGATGGGGATAGGATGAGGATGAGGAGGAGGAGGAGGATAGGATGAGGAAGAGGATGAGGATAGGATGAGGACGAGGATATGATGAGGATGAGGAATTGGAGAAGTAGGATGGGGATAGGATGAGGATGAGGAGGAGGAGGAGGATAGGATGAGGAAGAGGATGAGGATAGGATGAGGACGAGGATATGATGAGGATGAGGAATTGGAGAAGTAGGATGGGGATAGGATGAGGATGAGGAGGAGGAGGAGGATAGGATGAGGAAGAGGATGAGGATGAAGAGGAGGGTAGGATGAGGATGGGGATGAGGATGAGGATTGGATGAGGACGAGGATAGGATGAGGAGGAGGATGAGGATGGGATGAGGATGGGATGAGGATTAGAATTAGGATAGGATGAGTATGGGGATGAGGATGAGGAGGAGGATATGATGAGGATGAGGATGAGGAGAAGGACGAGGATAGGATGAGGATAGGACGAGGATAGGATGAGGATGAGGAGGAGGATGAGGATGAGGATGAGGAGAAGGACGAGGATAGGATGAGGATAGGACGAGGATAGGATGAGGATAGGACGAGGATAGGATGAGGATGAGGAGGAGGATGAGGATGAGGATGAGGACGAAGATAGGATGAGGAAGAGGATGAGGATGAAGAGGAGGGTAGGATGAGATGGGGATGAGAATGAGGATTGGATGAGGACGAGGATAGGATGAGGATGAGGAGGAGGATGAGGATGAGGATGAGGACGAAGATAGGATGAGGAAGAGGATGAGGATGAAGAGGAGGGTAGGATGAGATGGGGATGAGAATGAGGATTGGATGAGGACGAGGATAGGATGAGGATGAGGAGGAGGATGAGGATGAGGATGAGGACGAAGATAGGATGAGGAAGAGGATGAGGATGAAGAGGAGGGTAGGATGAGATGGGGATGAGAATGAGGATTGGATGAGGACGAGGATAGGATGAGGATGAGGAGGAGGATGAGGATGAGGATGAGGACGAAGATAGGATGAGGAAGAGGATGAGGATGAAGAGGAGGGTAGGATGAGATGGGGATGAGAATGAGGATTGGATGAGGACGAGGATAGGATGAGGATGAGGAGGAGGATGAGGATGAGGATGAGGACGAAGATAGGATGAGGAAGAGGATGAGGATGAAGAGGAGGGTAGGATGAGATGGGGATGAGAATGAGGATTGGATGAGGACGAGGATAGGATGAGGATGAGGAGGAGGATGAGGATGAGGATGAGGACGAAGATAGGATGAGGAAGAGGATGAGGATGAAGAGGAGGGTAGGATGAGATGGGGATGAGAATGAGGATTGGATGAGGACGAGGATAGGATGAGGATGAGGAGGAGGATGAGGATGAGGATGAGGACGAAGATAGGATGAGGAAGAGGATGAGGATGAAGAGGAGGGTAGGATGAGATGGGGATGAGAATGAGGATTGGATGAGGACGAGGATAGGATGAGGATGAGGAGGAGGATGAGGATGAGGATGAGGACGAAGATAGGATGAGGAAGAGGATGAGGATGAAGAGGAGGGTAGGATGAGATGGGGATGAGAATGAGGATTGGATGAGGACGAGGATAGGATGAGGATGAGGAGGAGGATGAGGATGAGGATGAGGACGAAGATAGGATGAGGAAGAGGATGAGGATGAAGAGGAGGGTAGGATGAGATGGGGATGAGAATGAGGATTGGATGAGGACGAGGATAGGATGAGGATGAGGAGGAGGATGAGGATGAGGATGAGGACGAAGATAGGATGAGGAAGAGGATGAGGATGAAGAGGAGGGTAGGATGAGATGGGGATGAGAATGAGGATTGGATGAGGACGAGGATAGGATGAGGATGAGGAGGAGGATGAGGATGAGGATGAGGACGAAGATAGGATGAGGAAGAGGATGAGGATGAAGAGGAGGGTAGGATGAGATGGGGATGAGAATGAGGATTGGATGAGGACGAGGATAGGATGAGGATGAGGAGGAGGATGAGGATGAGGATGAGGACGAAGATAGGATGAGGAAGAGGATGAGGATGAAGAGGAGGGTAGGATGAGATGGGGATGAGAATGAGGATTGGATGAGGACGAGGATAGGATGAGGATGAGGAGGAGGATGAGGATGAGGATGAGGACGAAGATAGGATGAGGAAGAGGATGAGGATGAAGAGGAGGGTAGGATGAGATGGGGATGAGAATGAGGATTGGATGAGGACGAGGATAGGATGAGGATGAGGAGGAGGATGAGGATGAGGATGAGGACGAAGATAGGATGAGGAAGAGGATGAGGATGAAGAGGAGGGTAGGATGAGATGGGGATGAGAATGAGGATTGGATGAGGACGAGGATAGGATGAGGATGAGGAGGAGGATGAGGATGAGGATGAGGACGAAGATAGGATGAGGAAGAGGATGAGGATGAAGAGGAGGGTAGGATGAGATGGGGATGAGAATGAGGATTGGATGAGGACGAGGATAGGATGAGGATGAGGAGGAGGATGAGGATGAGGATGAGGACGAAGATAGGATGAGGAAGAGGATGAGGATGAAGAGGAGGGTAGGATGAGATGGGGATGAGAATGAGGATTGGATGAGGACGACGATAGGATGAGGAGGAGGACGCGGATGGGATGAGGATGAGGATTAGGATAGGATGAGAATGAGGATGAGGAAGAGGAT
>NW_017725153.1:0-1735 GCF_001865875.1 Lupinus angustifolius
GATAGGATGAGGATGAGGATTAGGAGGAGGATAGGATGAGGAGGAGGAGGAAGATGTGGATAGGATGAGTATGAGGATGAGGACAAGGATATGATGAGGATGAGGAATTGGAGGAGGAGGATGAGGATAGGATGAAGATGAGGATGAGGAAGAGGAGGAGGATAGGATGAGGATGAGGATTAGGAGGAGGATAGGATGAGAAGGAGGAGGAGGATGTGGATAGGATGAGGATGAGGATGAGGATAGGATGAGGACGAGGATATGATGAGGATGAGGAATTGGAGGAGGAGGATGAGGATAGGATGAAGATGAGGATGAGGAAGAGGAGGAGGATAGGATGAGGATGAGGATTAGGAGGAGGATAGGATGAGAAGGAGGAGGAGGATGTGGATAGGATGAGGATGAGGATGAGGATAGGATGAGGACGAGGATATGATGAGGATGAGGAATTGGAGGAGGAGGATGAGGATAGGATGAAGATGAGGATGAGGAAGAGGAGGAGGATAGGATGAGGATGAGGATTAGGAGGAGGATAGGATGAGAAGGAGGAGGAGGATGTGGATAGGATGAGGATGAGGATGAGGATAGGATGAGGACGAGGATATGATGAGGATGAGGAATTGGAGGAGGAGGATGAGGATAGGATGAAGATGAGGATGAGGAAGAGGAGGAGGATAGGATGAGGATGAGGATTAGGAGGAGGATAGGATGAGAAGGAGGAGGAGGATGTGGATAGGATGAGGATGAGGATGAGGATAGGATGAGGACGAGGATATGATGAGGATGAGGAATTGGAGGAGGAGGATGAGGATAGGATGAAGATGAGGATGAGGAAGAGGAGGAGGATAGGATGAGGATGAGGATTAGGAGGAGGATAGGATGAGAAGGAGGAGGAGGATGTGGATAGGATGAGGATGAGGATGAGGATAGGATGAGGACGAGGATATGATGAGGATGAGGAATTGGAGGAGGAGGATGAGGATAGGATGAAGATGAGGATGAGGAAGAGGAGGAGGATAGGATGAGGATGAGGATTAGGAGGAGGATAGGATGAGAAGGAGGAGGAGGATGTGGATAGGATGAGGATGAGGATGAGGATAGGATGAGGACGAGGATATGATGAGGATGAGGAATTGGAGGAGGAGGATGAGGATAGGATGAAGATGAGGATGAGGAAGAGGAGGAGGATAGGATGAGGATGAGGATTAGGAGGAGGATAGGATGAGAAGGAGGAGGAGGATGTGGATAGGATGAGGATGAGGATGAGGATAGGATGAGGACGAGGATATGATGAGGATGAGGAATTGGAGGAGGAGGATGAGGATAGGATGAAGATGAGGATGAGGAAGAGGAGGAGGATAGGATGAGGATGAGGATTAGGAGGAGGATAGGATGAGAAGGAGGAGGAGGATGTGGATAGGATGAGGATGAGGATGAGGATAGGATGAGGACGAGGATATGATGAGGATGAGGAATTGGAGGAGGAGGATGAGGATAGGATGAAGATGAGGATGAGGAAGAGGAGGAGGATAGGATGAGGATGAGGATTAGGAGGAGGATAGGATGAGAAGGAGGAGGAGGATGTGGATAGGATGAGGATGAGGATGAGGATAGGATGAGGACGAGGATATGATGAGGATGAGGAATTGGAGGAGGAGGATGAGGATAGGATGAAGATGAGGATGAGGAAGAGGAGGAGGATAGGATGAGGATGAGGATGAAGAGTAGGATGAAG
>NW_017725154.1:0-5110 GCF_001865875.1 Lupinus angustifolius
AGGATGAGGATGAGGATGAGGATGAGGATGAGGATGAGGATGAGGATGAGGATGAGGATAGGATGAGGATGAGGATTAGGAGGAGGATAGGATGAGCATGGATGAGGGTGAGGACGAAGATAGGATGAGGAAGTGGATGAGGATGAAGATGAGGGAAGGATGAGTTTGAGGATGAGGATAGGATGAGGATAGGGATGAGGTTGAGGAAGAGGATGAGGAGGAAGTGGAGGGTAGGATGAGGATGAGGACGTGGATAGGATGAGGATGAGGATAGGATGAGGATGAGGATAGGATGGGAAGGAGGAGGAGGAGAAGGATGCGGATGAGGATAGGATGATGATGAGGTTGAGGATGAGGATGAGGGTGAGGATAATGATAGGATGAGGATGAGGAGGAGGAGGAGGATGTGGATGAGGATCAGGATCAGGATCAGGATCAGGATCAGGATCAGGATCAGGATCAGGATCAGGATCAGGATCAGGATCAGGATCAGGATCAGGATCAGGATCAGGATCAGGATCAGGATCAGGATCAGGATCAGGATCAGGATCAGGATCAGGATCAGGATCAGGATCAGGATCAGGATCAGGATCAGGATCAGGATCAGGATCAGGATCAGGATCAGGATCAGGATCAGGATCAGGATCAGGATCAGGATCAGGATCAGGATCAGGATCAGGATCAGGATCAGGATCAGGATCAGGATCAGGATCAGGATCAGGATCAGGATCAGGATCAGGATCAGGATCAGGATCAGGATCAGGATCAGGATCAGGATCAGGATCAGGATCAGGATCAGGATCAGGATCAGGATCAGGATCAGGATCAGGATCAGGATCAGGATCAGGATCAGGATCAGGATCAGGATCAGGATCAGGATCAGGATCAGGATCAGGATCAGGATCAGGATCAGGATCAGGATCAGGATCAGGATCAGGATCAGGATCAGGATCAGGATCAGGATCAGGATCAGGATCAGGATCAGGATCAGGATCAGGATCAGGATCAGGATCAGGATCAGGATCAGGATCAGGATCAGGATCAGGATCAGGATCAGGATCAGGATCAGGATCAGGATCAGGATCAGGATCAGGATCAGGATCAGGATCAGGATCAGGATCAGGATCAGGATCAGGATCAGGATCAGGATCAGGATCAGGATCAGGATCAGGATCAGGATCAGGATCAGGATCAGGATCAGGATCAGGATCAGGATCAGGATCAGGATCAGGATCAGGATCAGGATCAGGATCAGGATCAGGATCAGGATCAGGATCAGGATCAGGATCAGGATCAGGATCAGGATCAGGATCAGGATCAGGATCAGGATCAGGATCAGGATCAGGATCAGGATCAGGATCAGGATCAGGATCAGGATCAGGATCAGGATCAGGATCAGGATCAGGATCAGGATCAGGATCAGGATCAGGATCAGGATCAGGATCAGGATCAGGATCAGGATCAGGATCAGGATCAGGATCAGGATCAGGATCAGGATCAGGATCAGGATCAGGATCAGGATCAGGATCAGGATCAGGATCAGGATCAGGATCAGGATCAGGATCAGGATCAGGATCAGGATCAGGATCAGGATCAGGATCAGGATCAGGATCAGGATCAGGATCAGGATCAGGATCAGGATCAGGATCAGGATCAGGATCAGGATCAGGATCAGGATCAGGATCAGGATCAGGATCAGGATCAGGATCAGGATCAGGATCAGGATCAGGATCAGGATCAGGATCAGGATCAGGATCAGGATCAGGATCAGGATCAGGATCAGGATCAGGATCAGGATCAGGATCAGGATCAGGATCAGGATCAGGATCAGGATCAGGATCAGGATCAGGATCAGGATCAGGATCAGGATCAGGATCAGGATCAGGATCAGGATCAGGATCAGGATCAGGATCAGGATCAGGATCAGGATCAGGATCAGGATCAGGATCAGGATCAGGATCAGGATCAGGATCAGGATCAGGATCAGGATCAGGATCAGGATCAGGATCAGGATCAGGATCAGGATCAGGATCAGGATCAGGATCAGGATCAGGATCAGGATCAGGATCAGGATCAGGATCAGGATCAGGATCAGGATCAGGATCAGGATCAGGATCAGGATCAGGATCAGGATCAGGATCAGGATCAGGATCAGGATCAGGATCAGGATCAGGATCAGGATCAGGATCAGGATCAGGATCAGGATCAGGATCAGGATCAGGATCAGGATCAGGATCAGGATCAGGATCAGGATCAGGATCAGGATCAGGATCAGGATCAGGATCAGGATCAGGATCAGGATCAGGATCAGGATCAGGATCAGGATCAGGATCAGGATCAGGATCAGGATCAGGATCAGGATCAGGATCAGGATCAGGATCAGGATCAGGATCAGGATCAGGATCAGGATCAGGATCAGGATCAGGATCAGGATCAGGATCAGGATCAGGATCAGGATCAGGATCAGGATCAGGATCAGGATCAGGATCAGGATCAGGATCAGGATCAGGATCAGGATCAGGATCAGGATCAGGATCAGGATCAGGATCAGGATCAGGATCAGGATCAGGATCAGGATCAGGATCAGGATCAGGATCAGGATCAGGATCAGGATCAGGATCAGGATCAGGATCAGGATCAGGATCAGGATCAGGATCAGGATCAGGATCAGGATCAGGATCAGGATCAGGATCAGGATCAGGATCAGGATCAGGATCAGGATCAGGATCAGGATCAGGATCAGGATCAGGATCAGGATCAGGATCAGGATCAGGATCAGGATCAGGATCAGGATCAGGATCAGGATCAGGATCAGGATCAGGATCAGGATCAGGATCAGGATCAGGATCAGGATCAGGATCAGGATCAGGATCAGGATCAGGATCAGGATCAGGATCAGGATCAGGATCAGGATCAGGATCAGGATCAGGATCAGGATCAGGATCAGGATCAGGATCAGGATCAGGATCAGGATCAGGATCAGGATCAGGATCAGGATCAGGATCAGGATCAGGATCAGGATCAGGATCAGGATCAGGATCAGGATCAGGATCAGGATCAGGATCAGGATCAGGATCAGGATCAGGATCAGGATCAGGATCAGGATCAGGATCAGGATCAGGATCAGGATCAGGATCAGGATCAGGATCAGGATCAGGATCAGGATCAGGATCAGGATCAGGATCAGGATCAGGATCAGGATCAGGATCAGGATCAGGATCAGGATCAGGATCAGGATCAGGATCAGGATCAGGATCAGGATCAGGATCAGGATCAGGATCAGGATCAGGATCAGGATCAGGATCAGGATCAGGATCAGGATCAGGATCAGGATCAGGATCAGGATCAGGATCAGGATCAGGATCAGGATCAGGATCAGGATCAGGATCAGGATCAGGATCAGGATCAGGATCAGGATCAGGATCAGGATCAGGATCAGGATCAGGATCAGGATCAGGATCAGGATCAGGATCAGGATCAGGATCAGGATCAGGATCAGGATCAGGATCAGGATCAGGATCAGGATCAGGATCAGGATCAGGATCAGGATCAGGATCAGGATCAGGATCAGGATCAGGATCAGGATCAGGATCAGGATCAGGATCAGGATCAGGATCAGGATCAGGATCAGGATCAGGATCAGGATCAGGATCAGGATCAGGATCAGGATCAGGATCAGGATCAGGATCAGGATCAGGATCAGGATCAGGATCAGGATCAGGATCAGGATCAGGATCAGGATCAGGATCAGGATCAGGATCAGGATCAGGATCAGGATCAGGATCAGGATCAGGATCAGGATCAGGATCAGGATCAGGATCAGGATCAGGATCAGGATCAGGATCAGGATCAGGATCAGGATCAGGATCAGGATCAGGATCAGGATCAGGATCAGGATCAGGATCAGGATCAGGATCAGGATCAGGATCAGGATCAGGATCAGGATCAGGATCAGGATCAGGATCAGGATCAGGATCAGGATCAGGATCAGGATCAGGATCAGGATCAGGATCAGGATCAGGATCAGGATCAGGATCAGGATCAGGATCAGGATCAGGATCAGGATCAGGATCAGGATCAGGATCAGGATCAGGATCAGGATCAGGATCAGGATCAGGATCAGGATCAGGATCAGGATCAGGATCAGGATCAGGATCAGGATCAGGATCAGGATCAGGATCAGGATCAGGATCAGGATCAGGATCAGGATCAGGATCAGGATCAGGATCAGGATCAGGATCAGGATCAGGATCAGGATCAGGATCAGGATCAGGATCAGGATCAGGATCAGGATCAGGATCAGGATCAGGATCAGGATCAGGATCAGGATCAGGATCAGGATCAGGATCAGGATCAGGATCAGGATCAGGATCAGGATCAGGATCAGGATCAGGATCAGGATCAGGATCAGGATCAGGATCAGGATCAGGATCAGGATCAGGATCAGGATCAGGATCAGGATCAGGATCAGGATCAGGATCAGGATCAGGATCAGGATCAGGATCAGGATCAGGATCAGGATCAGGATCAGGATCAGGATCAGGATCAGGATCAGGATCAGGATCAGGATCAGGATCAGGATCAGGATCAGGATCAGGATCAGGATCAGGATCAGGATCAGGATCAGGATCAGGATCAGGATCAGGATCAGGATCAGGATCAGGATCAGGATCAGGATCAGGATCAGGATCAGGATCAGGATCAGGATCAGGATCAGGATCAGGATCAGGATCAGGATCAGGATCAGGATCAGGATCAGGATCAGGATCAGGATCAGGATCAGGATCAGGATCAGGATCAGGATCAGGATCAGGATCAGGATCAGGATCAGGATCAGGATCAGGATCAGGATCAGGATCAGGATCAGGATCAGGATCAGGATCAGGATCAGGATCAGGATCAGGATCAGGATCAGGATCAGGATCAGGATCAGGATCAGGATCAGGATCAGGATCAGGATCAGGATCAGGATCAGGATCAGGATCAGGATCAGGATAAGGATGAGGATAAGATGAGGATGAGGAGGAGGAGGAGGAGGAGGAGGAGGATGTGGATGAGGATCAGGATCAGGATCAGGATAAGGATGAGGATAAGATGAGGATGAGGAGGA
>NW_017725155.1:0-352 GCF_001865875.1 Lupinus angustifolius
AAGATAGGATGAGGAAGAGGATGAGGATGAAGAGGAGGGTAGGATGCGGATGAGGATAGAATATGGACGTAGATAGGATGAGGATGAGGATGAGGATGAGGATGAGGGTGAGGACGAAGATGGGATGAGGATGAGGATAGCATGAGGATGAGGATTAGGATGAGGATAGGAAGAGGATGAGGAGGAGGTTGAGTATGAGGATGAGGAGAGGTTGAGGAGGAGGAGGAGGATGAGGATGAGTATGAGGATCAGGAGGAGGAGGAGGAGGAGGATAGGATGAGGATGACGAGGAGGATGAGGATAGGATGAGGACGAGGATAGGATGAGGATGAGGATAGGAGGAGGAATTGGA
>NW_017725156.1:0-494 GCF_001865875.1 Lupinus angustifolius
GAGGATGAGGATAGGATGAGGATGAGGATGAGGATGAGGATGAGGATGAGGATAGGATGAGGATGAGGATTAGACGGAGGAGGCGTGGATAGGATGAGGATGAGGAGGAGGAGGAGGAGGAGGAGGAGGAAGATGAGGATGAGGGTGAGGACAAAGATGGGATGACAATGAGGATGAGGATGAGGAGGAGGATGAGGAGGAGGATAGCATGAGGATTAGGAGGAGGATGAGGATGAGGATGAGGATTGGATGAGGACGAGGATAAGATTAGGAGGCGGATGAGGATAGGATGAGGATAGAATGAGGACGAGGATATGGATAGGATGAGGACGATGACATGATGAGGGTGAGAATGAGGATGAGGATGAGGATGAGGATAGGAGATGGAGGATAATGAGGATATGATGAGGAGGAGGATGAGGACGAGGATAAGTTGAGGATGAAGATAGGATGAGGACGAGAATGAGAATGAGGATGCGGATAGGATGAGGATG
>NW_017725157.1:0-1157 GCF_001865875.1 Lupinus angustifolius
TGAGGACGAGGATAGGATGAGGAGGAGGATAGGATGAGGATGAGGATGAGGAGGAGAATAGGATGAGGATGAGGATGAGGATGAGGATAGGATGAGGATAAGGATGTGGATTGGATGAGGATGGGGATAGGATGATGATGAGGTTCAGGCTGAGGATGAGGATAGGATGAGGATGAGGATAGGATGAGGATTAGGATGAGGATAGGATGAGGATGAGGATGAGGATGAGGATGAGGATGAGGATGAGGATGAGGATGAGGATGAGGATGAGGATGAGGATGAGGATGAGGATGAGGATGAGGATGAGGATGAGGATGAGGATGAGGATGAGGATGAGGATGAGGATGAGGATGAGGATGAGGATGAGGATGAGGATGAGGATGAGGATGAGGATGAGGATGAGGATGAGGATGAGGATGAGGATGAGGATGAGGATGAGGATGAGGATGAGGATGAGGATGAGGATGAGGATGAGGATGAGGATGAGGATGAGGATGAGGATGAGGATGAGGATGAGGATGAGGATGAGGATGAGGATGAGGATGAGGATGAGGATGAGGATGAGGATGAGGATGAGGATGAGGATGAGGATGAGGATGAGGATGAGGATGAGGATGAGGATGAGGATGAGGATGAGGATGAGGATGAGGATGAGGATGAGGATGAGGATGAGGATGAGGATGAGGATGAGGATGAGGATGAGGATGAGGATGAGGATGAGGATGAGGATGAGGATGAGGATGAGGATGAGGATGAGGATGAGGATGAGGATGAGGATGAGGATGAGGATGAGGATGAGGATGAGGATGAGGATGAGGATGAGGATGAGGATGAGGATGAGGATGAGCATACGATGAGGATGAGGATCAAGACGAGGATAGGATGAAGAAGAGGATGAGAATTAGGATGAGGATAGGATGAGGATTATGATAGGAGGAGGTTAGGATGTGGATTAGGATAGGATGAGGATGAGGACGAGGGTAGGATGAGGATGAGGACGAGGATGGGATGAGGATGAGGATCAGGACGAGGATAGGATGAGGATGAGGATGAGGATGAGGATAGGATGAGGCTGAGGATGTGGATGAGGATGACGATGAGGATAGGATGAGGATGATGATGAGGACGAGGATATGATGAGGATGAGGACGAGGATT
>NW_017725158.1:0-474 GCF_001865875.1 Lupinus angustifolius
ATGAGGATGAGGATAGAATGAGGATGAGGATGAGGATGAGGATAAGGAAGAGGATAAGATGAGGATAGGATTAGATTGATGATGAGGATGAGGATTGGATGAGGATGATGTTGAGGATAAGGATGAGGATGAGGTTGAGGATGAGGATGAGGATAGGATGACGATAGGATGATGAAGTGGAAGGATGAGGATGAGGATGAGGATGAGGATGAGGCTGAGGCTGAGGATGAGGATGAGGATGAGGTTGAGGCTGAAGATGAGGATGAGGATGAGGATATGATGAGGATGAAGATGAGGATGAGGATCAGGACGAGGATAAGATGAGGATAGGATGAGGATTAGGATGAGGATGAGGATGAGAATGGGGATAGGATGAGGATGAGAATGAGGATGAGGATGAGGATGAGGCTGAGGATGAGGATAGGATGAGGATGAGGATGAGGATAGGATGAGGATGAGGATGAGGATGAGGAT
>NW_017725159.1:0-1143 GCF_001865875.1 Lupinus angustifolius
GAGGATGAGGATGAGGATGAGGATGAGAATGACAATGAGAAGAGGATGAGTATGACGATAGGATGAAGATGAGGATAGGATGAGATTGATGATGAGGATTAGGATGAGGATAGTATAAGGATCAGGATGAGGATGAGGATAGGATGAAGATGAGGATAGGATTAGGATAAGGATGAGGATGAGGCTCAGGATGAGGATAAGGATGAGGATGAGGAGGAGGATAGGATGACGATGAGGATAGGATGAGGATAAGGATGAGGATTGGATAAGGATGAGGATGAGGATTGGATGATGATGAAGATGAGGATGAGGATGAGGCTGAGGATGAGACTGAGGATGAGGAAGAGGATAGGATGAGGACAAGAACGTGGATAGGATGAGGATGACGATGAGGACGAGGATGAGGATGAGGATAGGATGAGGATGAGGATGAGGATAGGATGAGGATGAGTATGAGGATGAGGATGAGGACAGGATGAGGATGAGGATGAGGATGAGGATGAGGACGACGATAGGACGAGGATGAGGATAGGATGAGGAAGAGGATGAGGAAGAGGATGAGGACACGATGAGGATGAGGATGTGTATAGGATGAGGATGAACACGAGGATAGGACGAGGATGAGGATGTGGATAAGGATAGGATGAGGATGAGGACGTGGATAGGATGAGGATGAGGATGAGGATGAGGATGAGGATGAGGATAGGATGAGGATGAGGATGAGGATGAGGATGAATATAAGGATAGGATGAGATTGATGATGAGGATGAGGATAGGATGAGGATGAGGTTGAGGATGAGGATGAGGTTGAGGGTAGGGTGAGGATGTGGATGAGGATAGGATGAGGATGAGGATTACATGAGGATGAGGATGAGGATGAGGATGAGGATAGCGTGATGATGAGGGTGAGGATGAGTATGAGGCTATGAATGAGGATGAGTATGAGCATGAGGATGCGGATGAGGATGAGGCTGAGGATAGGATGAGGATAAGGATGAGGATGAGGATGAGGATGAGAATAGAATGAGGATGAGGATGAGGATGAGGACGAGGATAGGACGAGGATGAGGACGAGGATGAGGATGAGGATGCGGTGAGGATGAGGATGCGGATGAGGATGAGTATAGGATGAGGATGAGGACG
>NW_017725160.1:0-308 GCF_001865875.1 Lupinus angustifolius
GGATGAGGATGAGGATAGGATGAGGATGATGTTGAGGATGAGGATGAGGATGAGAAGATGATGAGGATGACGATAGGAGGAAGATGAGGATAGGATGAGATTGATCATGAGGATTAGGATGAGGATATAATGAGGATCAGGATCAGGATGAGGATAGGATGAAGATGAGGATGAGGATGAGGATGAGGATACGATGAGGATGAGGAAGAGGATGAGGATCAGGTGGAGGATAGGATGAGGATGAGGATAGGACGAGGATTAGGATGAGGATAGGATGAGGATGAGGATGAGGATAGGATGAGCATGAG
>NW_017725161.1:0-1134 GCF_001865875.1 Lupinus angustifolius
GAGGATGAGGATGAGGATAGGATTAGGATGAGTATTGCATGAGGATGAGGATGAGGATGAGGATGAGTTCGTGGATAGGATGAGGATGAGGATGAGGATGAGGATAAGGATAGGATGAGGATGAGGATAGGATGAGGATGAGGATGAGGATGAGGACGAGGATAGGATGAGCATGTGGAGGAGGATGAGGATGAGGATGAGGATAGGATGAGGATGAGGTGAGGATGAGGATGCGAATGAGGATGAGTATAGGATGAGGATGAGGACGAGGATGAGGTTGAGGATGAGAATAGGATGAGGATGAGGACGAGGATGAGGATGAGGATAGGATGAGGATGAGGTGAGGATGAGGATGCGAATGACGATGAGTATAGGATGAGGATGAGGACGAGGATAGGACGAGGATGAGGATGAGGATAGGATGAGGATGAGTACGTGGATAGGACGAGGATGAGGATCAGGATACGAATCAGGATGAGGATGAGGATCAGGATCAGAATCAGGATGAGGATCAGGATCAGAATCAGGATGAGGAAGAGGATAAGATGACGATAAGATGAGGATGAGGATGAGGATGAGGATAGGATGAAGATGAGGATGAGGATAGGATGAGGATGAGGATGAGGATAAGGATGAGGATGAGGATGAGAAGAGGATGAGGTTGGCGATAGGATGAAGATGAGGATAGGATGAGATTGATGATGAGGATTAGGATGAGGATAGGATGAGGATCAGGATGAGGATGAGGATTGGATGAAGATGAGGATAGGATTAGGATAAGGATGAGGATGAGGATGAGGCTCAGGATGAGGATGAGGATGAGGAGGAGGTTAGGATGACGATGAAGATAGGATGAGGATAAGGATGAGGATTGGATGAGGATGAGGATGAGGATTGGATGATGACGTGGATGCGGATGAGGATGAGGATGAGGCTGAGGACGAGGATAGGATGAGGAGAAGAACGTGGATAGGATGAGGATGACGATGAGGACGAGGATGAGGATGATGATACGATGAGGATGATGATGAGGATTAGGATGAGGATGAGGATAGGATCAGGATGAGGATGAGGATGAGGACGAGGATCGGATGAGGACGAGGATAGGATGAGGATGAAGATGAGGATAGGATG
>NW_017725162.1:0-1801 GCF_001865875.1 Lupinus angustifolius
AGGATGAGGATGAGGATGAGGATGAGGATGAGGATGAGGATAGGATGAGGATGAGGATTGAATGAGGAAAAGGATGAGGATGAGGACGATGATAGGAAGAGGATGAGGATAGGATGAGGAAGAGGATGAGGACAGGATGAGGATGAGGATATGTATAGGATGAGGATGAACACGAGGATAGGACGAGGATGAGGATGTGGATGAGGATAGGATGAGAGTGAGGACGTGGATAGGATGAGGATGAGGATGAGGATGAGAAGGAGGAAGAGGATAAGATGAGGATGAGGATAGGATGAGGATGAGGATAGAATGAGGACGAGGATGACGACGAGGATAGGACGAGGATGAGGATGGGGATGAGGATGAGGATGACGATAGGATGAATATGAGGATAGGATGAGATTGATGAGGAGGATGAGGTGTAGGATGAGGATGAGGTTGAGGATAGGGTGAGGATGTGGATGAGGATAGGATGAGGATGAGGATAGGACGAGGATGAGGACGTGGATAGGATTAGGATGAGGATGAGGATTAGATGAGGATGAGGATGAGGATAGCATGATGATGAGGATGAGGATGAGGATAAGGATGAGGCTATGGATGAGGATGAGTATGAGTATGAGGATGCGGATGAGGATGAGGATGAGGCTGAGGACGAGGATAGGATGAGGATAAGAATGAGGATGAGGATGAGGATAAGGATTATGATAGGATGAGGATAGGATGAGGATGAGGATAGAATGAGGACGAGGATGAGGATGAGGACGAGGATAGGACGAGGATGAGGATGAGGAATGGGATAGGATGAGGATGAGGATGAGGACGTGGATGAGGATAGGATGAGGATGTGGATGAGGATGAGGATGAGGATGAGTATAGGATGAGGATGAGGACGAGGATGAGGATGAGGATGAGAATAGCATGAGGATGAGGACGTGGATAGGATGAGGATGAGAATGAAGATCAGGATGAGGAAGAGGATAAGATGAGGAAGAGGATGAGGATGAGGATGAGGATGAGGATGAGAAGACGATGAGGATGATGATAGGATGAAGATGAGGATAGGATGAGATTGATCATGAGGATTATGATGAGGATATGATGAAGATCAGGATCAGGATGAGGATAGGATGAAGATGAGGATATGATTAGGATGAGGATGAGGATGAGGATGAGGAGGAGGACGAGGGTATGATGAGGATGAGGATAAGGACGAGGATAGGATGTGGATGAGAATGAGGATGCAAACGAGGGTATGATGAGGATGAGGATAATGACGAGGATAGGATGAGGATGAGGACAAGGATAGGATGAGGATGAGGATGAGGATGAGGATATGATTAGGATGAGGATAGGAATAGGGTGAGGGTGAGGATAGGATGAGGATAGGATGAGGATGAGGATGAGGATAGGATGAGGATGAAGATAGAATGAGGATGAAGATGAGTATGAGGACGAGGATAGGACGAGGATGAGGATGAGTAGAGGATGAGAATGAGGATGAGGATGAGAAGAGGATGAGGATGATGATAGGATGAAGATGAGGATAGGATGAGATTGATGATGAGGTTGAGGATGAGGACGAGGATAGGATGAGGATGAGGATGAGGACGAGGATAGGATGAGGATGAGGATGAGGACGAGGATAGGATGAGGATGACGATGAGTATAGGATGATGATGAGGATGAGAAGAGGATGAGGATGACGATAGGATGAAGATGAGGATAGGGTTAGGATGAGGATGAGGATAGGATGAGAATGAGGATGAGGATAGGATGAGGATGAGGATGAGGATGAGGA
>NW_017725163.1:0-1020 GCF_001865875.1 Lupinus angustifolius
TGGGGATGAGGATGAGAATAGGATGAGGACGAGGATGAGGATAGGATGAGTAATTGGAGGAGGAGGATAAGGAAGAGGATAGGATGAGGATGACGATGAGGGTTAGGATTAGGATTAGGATAGGATGAGGATGGGGATGTGGATGGGGATGAGGATGTGTAAGAGGATAGGATAGGATGAGGATAGGATGCGGACGATGATAGGATGAGGATGAGGATAGGATGAGGAATTGGAGGATGAGAAGGAGGATAGGATGAGGATGGAGGACGAAGATAGGATGAGGATGAGGATAGGATGAGGATGTGGATGAGGAGGAGGAGGAGGAGGAGGATAGGATGAGGATGAGGATAGGATGAGGATGCGGATGAGGATTAGGATAGGATGAGGATGGGGACGAAGATGGGATGAGGATGAAGAGGAGGGTAGGTTGAGGACGGGGATGTGGATGAGGATGAGGACAGGTTGAGGACGAGGATTAGGATAGGATGAGGAGGAGGATAGGATGAGGATGAGAATGAGGATGAGGCGGAGGAGGAGGAGGAGGATGAGGATAGGATGAGGATGAGTATGAGGATAGGATGAGGACGAGGATAGGATGAAGAATAGGAGGAGGAGGAGGAGGATATGATGAGGATGAGGATGAGAATGAGGAGGAGGATAGGATGAGGAGGAGGAGGAAGATATGATGAGGACGAAGATGTGATGAGGACGAGGATGAGGACGAAGATGGGATGGGGATGAGGATAGGATGAGGATGAGTATTAGGAAGAGGATAGGATGAGGATGAGGATGAGGATAGGATTAGGATGAGGATGAGGATGAGGATGAGGATTAGGATAGGATGAGGATGGGGATGAGGATGAGGATGAGGATAGGATGAGGACGAGGATGAGAATAGGATGAGTAATTGGAGGAGGAGGATGAGGAAGAAGATAGGATGAGGATGACGATGAGGATGAGGATTAGGATTAGGATTAGGATAGGATGAGGATGGGGATGAGGATGAGGATGAGGATAGGA
>NW_017725164.1:0-338 GCF_001865875.1 Lupinus angustifolius
GACGAAGATAGGATGAGGACGAGGATGAAGATGAAGAGGAGGGTGAGAATGAGGATAGGATGAGAATGAGGATGAGGATAGGATGAGGGCAAGGAAAAAGATGAGGCTGAGGATGAGGATGAGGATGAGGATGAGGATTAGGATAGGATGAGGATGGGGATGAGGATGGGGATGAGGATGAGGATAGCATGAGGATGAGGATCAGGATTAGGATAGGATGAGTATGGGGATGAGGATCGGGATGACGATGGGGATGAGGATGAGGAAGAGGATAGGAACAGGATGAGTATGAGCATAAGATGAGGATGAGGACGAAGATGGGATGAGGATGAGGATGA
>NW_017725165.1:0-325 GCF_001865875.1 Lupinus angustifolius
AAGGAGGATGAGGATGAGGATGAGGATGAGGATGAGGATAGGATGAGGATCAGGATTAGGATGAGGATAGGATGAGGATGAGTATGAGGATGATGAGGAGGAGGAGGAGGAGGAGGATAGGATGAGGATGAGGATAGGATGAGGGTGAGGACGAAGATGAGGATTAGGATGAGGATAGGATGAGGATGAGTATGAGGATGATGAGGAGGAGGAGGAGGAGGAGGATAGGATGAGGATGAGGATAGGATGAGGGTGAGGACGAAGATGAGGATTAGGATGAGGATAGGATGAGGATGGGGATTAGGATGAGGAAGAGGATAGGATA
>NW_017725166.1:0-1492 GCF_001865875.1 Lupinus angustifolius
GAGGAAGAGGATGAGGATAGGATGATGATGAGGTTGAGGATGAAGATGAGAATGAGGATGTGGATGAAGATGAGGATAAGATGAGGATTAGGACATGGATAGGATGAGGACGGTGATTGGATGAGAAAGAGGATGAGGATAGGATGAGAATGAGGATAGGATAAGGACGAGGACGAGGATAGGATGAGGAAGAGGATGAGGATGAGGATAGGATGAGGATGAGGATAAGATAAGGAATTGGAGAAGAAGGATGAGGACAGGATGAGGATGTGGAGGAGGATAGGATGAGGGTGAGGACGAAGATGGGATGAGGATGAGGATTAGGATGAGGATAGGACGAGGATGTGGAGGATGAGGATGAGGATGAGGATGAGGATGAGTAAGAGCATGAGGATGAGGATAGGATGAGGATGAGGATACAATGTGGAAGAGGATGTGGACAGGATGAGGATGAGGATGAGGATATGGATGAGGATGAGGACATCAAAAGGATGAGGATGATGATAGGATGAGGATAGGATGAGGATGAGGATAGGATGAGGAATTGGAGGAGGAGGATGAGGTTGAGGAGGAGGATAGGATGAGGGTGAGAAAGAAGATGAGGATGAGGGTGAGGATGAGGATGAGGATGAGGATGAGGCGGAGGATGAGTATTAGGATAGGATGAGGATGGGGATGAGGAAGGGGATGAGGATATGATGAGGAAGAGGATGAGGACGAAGATAGGATGAGGAAGAGGATGACAATGAAGAGGAGGGTAGGATGAGGATGAGGATAGGATGAGGAGGAGGAGGAGGATCGGATCAGGATGAATGAGGATGAGGAATTGGAGGAGGAGGATGAGGATGAGGTTGAGGGTGAGGAGGAGGATGAGTATGAGGATAAGATGAGGGGAGGATGAGGATAGGATGAGGGGAGGACGAAGATGGGATGAGGAAGAGGATGAGGATGAAGATGCGATGAGGATGAGAATCGGATGAGGATGAGGATTAGGATGAGGATGAGGATAGGACGTGGATAAGGAGGAAGATAGGTTGAGGATGAGGAAGAAGATGAGGATAGGGATGAGGATGAGGATAAGGAAAGGATGAGGATGAGGAGGAGGATAGATNGGAGGAGGAGGAGGAGGAGGAGGAGGATGAGGATAGGATGAGGATGAGGATGAGGATAGGATGAGGATGAGGGTGAGGGTGAGGATGAGGATGAGGGTGAGGAGGAGGATGAGGATTAGGATAGGATGAGGGGAGGATGAGGGGAGGACGAAGATGGGATGAGGAAGAGGACGAGGACGAAAATGGGATGAGGAAGAGGATAGGAAGAGGATTAGGATTAGGATGAGGATGAGGATTAGGATAAGGATAGGACGTGGTTGAGGAGGACGATATGATGAGGATGAGGAGGAGGATGAGAATGAGGATGAGGATGAGGAGAGGATGAGGATGAGGATGAGGATGAGGATGAGGATGAGGATGAGGAAGAGGATGAGGATAAG
>NW_017725167.1:0-2397 GCF_001865875.1 Lupinus angustifolius
AGGATAGGATGAGGATGAGGATGTGGATAGGATGAGGATGTGGGTAGGATGAGGGGAGGATGAGGATAGGATGAGGATAGGATGAGGATGTGGATGAGGATAAGATGAGGACGATGATAGGATGAGGAAGATGATGAGGATGAGGATATGATGAGGATGAGGACAAGATGAGGGTGAGGATGTGATGTAAACCAAGGGGGGCAACCTATTAGTGGAGGAAGTGACTAAAGCAACAAAGCCAAGCAAAGAGACCAAGCCCATTCATTGCATAATCGTTGAGGAAGAAGCCCAAGTTGGCCACGACCAAGGAGGGGTTGAATGAGGCATGTGGAAGTTCCATTTAATAAAGTGGGATCATCATGCCCACATATAGCTTAGGATTTATTTTATTTCCTTATGTTAAGAACAAATTAAGACTTTCCTTTTGGGTTGTATTTTGGCTTAATGTGGCCAACATTATCTTTATATTTTGGATACCAAATAATTATGTAATCAGGTACAAACTTTCCTTCTTGGAGAAGGGCGTGAAGACCAAGGAAGGAAGCATATTAATGCCTTCCTTATTTAGCTTGGACGTGTGAATTCAATGGAGGACAATTTAAAAACCTTACCATATTGAGTTCAATTCGTTTGGAGAGGCATCAAGGGAATAAAAGCTCATGAAGATTTGTTACCTAAATCAAGGTGGACGTGAATTACAAGGCCTACCAAATCAATTAGGCATGTGGAATTCAAACAAGGGATCAATACAAATTCATTCCTTAATGGAAATTGGCGTGAAAAATCAAGAAGGAGGAGAATTCGGAATGCAAAATCTTGCCTTATGGATCAGTTTCAGATTGGAAGAATAAAAACCTTCTTATTTGAATAAGGCATGTGTTGGGCGTGTAAATCAAGGGGATACTCAAGCATAACTCCTTTCCTTAATGAGAGCAACACGTTTGGAAATCATTCAAGGCAATGGATTCTTTCCTTAATGGTACCAAAGGAATGTATTCAGCCTACAAACTTGAATAGGGACGTGATAGCCAAGGAGGATTCACTCAACATTCAAAATCTTGCCTTAAACACAAAAAGCACATGGGAATACGAATTAGGAAAGTCTATCAATATGTTTTACTCTTTGATTCACGTGGGAATAGGGACATGGCTGAGTTCCTTTCCCTATATATGTAACCGAATTGCCTTATGAATAAAAACAATTCAGATTTTAGTTGGATAATTTCCATTGCTAGTTGAGATTTCTCCTAGTGTTCTTGGTTCAACCAAGCTTGTTTTCTTATCAAGATACTCATCTTGTGGCGAAAATTCCTTAAGGCTTATCAAGAATCACTTCTTGTGGCGCCTCCATCCCTCTTGTCTTCTCCATCTTCTTGTTCCCAAACTCACGGCCAAACACTCACCAAAACCACCCAAAATCCCCTCACTTCCCACGGCCAAACACCCATAAAACACCCTCACATAACCCTAATCCTCACGGCCATAATTCCCCAAAAAAAAATACCCCATACACATTCCACAACATCACAAGTACATCAATCATCAACCAAACAACCACCAAATCCATCAAACACAATCAAAACCCCACGGCCCAAAACACAACCTAACAACATTCAAAACATCCAAAACAAATACAATTCCAAAAGTCCCAAAAAGTAATTACCATCAAGAATGATCCAAAACAAAAACGTAATCCCCCTATAGGATTACATCAAGTGGTATCAGAGCTAGTTCTTGTTGGTAAAATTGTCTTAGTAAATTATTTTCAAAAAGTTTGTTGTTTTGCTATTTCAATTGATATTATTATTCGAAAACGTTATATTATTGTATCCACAGCCATTGGCTATCATAAATCTGAAAACGTAATACTCCTAATCACAACCTCGTGCTATCTCAATTATTAAACCAAAAAGGTGCCTCATCATATAAATTGCTTGATATTGTTGTTGCTGTTTCGCTGTTTGTCACAATTGAGTACTCTTGACCTTGATTTAATCAAGAACACAAAGAAGGAATAGAGAGTACGTGAGGGAGAGACATTCACAAATACAAAAAAGAAATACAAAAAAAAAGAGAGAGAAAAAAGTGAGCAAGAGAAGGATGAGGATGAGGAGGAGGAGGAGGATGAGGATGAGGATGAGGACGAGGATAGGATGAGGACAGGATGAGGATAGGATGAGGGGAGGACGAAGATGGGATGACGAAGAGGACAAGGAAGAAGATGGGATGAGTATGAGGATAGGGTGAGGAGGAGGATGAGGATGAGGATGAGAAAGAGGATGAGGATAAGGATGAGGATAAGGAAAGGATGAGGATGAGGAGGAGGATATGATGAGGATGAGGTTGAGGAGGAGGATGAGGATGACGGGAGGATGAGGGGAGGACGAAGATGGGATG
>NW_017725168.1:0-793 GCF_001865875.1 Lupinus angustifolius
AGGATGAGGACGAAGATGGGATGAGGAAGAGGATAGGATGAGGATGAGGATTAGGATGAGGATAGGACGTGGATGAGGAGGAGGATACGATGAGGATAAGGAGGAGGATGAGGGGAGGACGAAGATAGGATGAGGAAGAGGACGAGGAAGAAGATGGGATGAGGATGAGGATAGGATGAGGATGAGGATTTGGATGAGGATGAGGATTAGGACGAGGATAGGACGTGGATGAGGAGGAGGATACGACGAGGATAAGGTGGAGGATGAGGATGAGGATGAGGTTGAGGATGAGGAGGAGGATCCCGATAGGATGAGGAAGAGGAGTAGGATAGGATGAGGATGAGGATGAGGAGGAGGAGGAGGATGAGGATGAGGATGAGGATAGGATGAGGACGAGGATAGGATGAGGATGAGGATGAGGATAGATTGAGGATGAGGTTGAGGATAGATTGAGGATGGGGATGAGCATGAGGACGAGGATGAGGATGAGGAGGAGGATGCGGATAGGATGAGGAGGATGAGGAGCAGGAGGAGGAGCAGGTTGAGGATGAAGATGAGGACAGGATGAGGACAGGATGAGGTTGAGGATGAGGATGAGGATGAGGAGAAGGAGGAGGATGAGGATAGCATGAGGATGAGGATGAGGACGAGGATAGGATGAGGGGAGCATGAGGATAGGATGAGGGGAGGAAAGAGATGGGATGAGGACGAAGATGGGATGAGGATAGGATGAGGATGAGGATTGGGATGAGGATGAGGATATGACTTGGATGAGGACGAGGATAGGTTGAGG
>NW_017725169.1:0-1840 GCF_001865875.1 Lupinus angustifolius
TAGGATGAGGATGAGGATTAGGATGAGGATAGGACGAGGATGAGGAGGAGATAAGGATGAGGATGAGGATTAGGATGAGGATAGGACGAGGATGAGGAGGAGGATAGGAAGAGGATGAGGATGAGGACGAGGAAGAGGATCATGATAGGATGAGGATGAAGATGAGGATGAGGATGTGGATGCGGATACGATGAGGATGACGACAGGATGAGGGTGAGGACGAGGATAGAATGAGGAGGATGAGGAGGATGAGGAGGAGGATAGGATGAGGATGAGGATCAGATGAGGGTGAGGACGAAGATGGGATGAGGACGAGGATGAGGATGAAGATGGGATGAGGATGAAGATAAGGATAGGACGAGGATGAGGAGGAGGAAGAGAATAGGATGAGAATGAGGACGAGGATAGGATGAGGAAGAAGGATGAGGATGAGGAGGAGGATAGGATGAGGAAGAGGATGAGGATGAGGGTGAGGATGCGGATAGGATGAGGATGAGGAGGATGATAGGATGAGGAGGATGATAGGATGAGGATGAGGATGAGTATATGATGAGGATGAGGATGAGGAAGAGGATGAGGATAGGATGAAGATAAGGATCAGGATTAGTATAGGATGAGGATTGGGATGAGGATGAGGATAGGATTAGGAGGAGGATGGGGTGAGGAAAAGGACGAGGATGAGGATGATGATGAGGATAGGATGAGGATGAGGAGGACGATAGGATGAGGATGAGGGTGCGGATGAGGAAGAGGATAGAATGAGGAAAAGGATGAGGATCAGGATAGGATGAAGGTAAGGATGAGGACGAGGATAGGATGAGGATGAGGATAGCATGAGGATGAGGATGAGGATAGGATGAGGAGGAGGAGGATGAGGATAGGATGTGGAGGAGGATGAGGATTAGGATAAGGATGAGGTTGAGGATGAGGATAGGATGATGATGAGGAGGAGAATAGGATGAGGGTGAGGACGAAGATGGGATGAGGAAGAAGATGAGGATGAAGATGGGATGAGGATGAGGATGAGGATGGAACGAGGATGAGGAGGAAGATATGATGCGGACGAGGATGAGGACGAGGATAAGATGAGGAAGAGGAGGAGGATAGGATGAGGATGAGGATGAGGGTAGGATGAAAATAGGATGAGGATGAGGACGAGGATAGGATGAGGATAGGATAAGGATGAGGACAGGATGAGGATGAGGAGGAGGATGAGGATGAGTATGAGTATGAGTATGAGGATGGGGATGAGGATAGGAGGAGGACGAGGATGCGGATGAGGATGAGGATGTGGATGAGGAAAAGACGAGGATGAGGAGAAGGATAGGATGAGGATTGGATGAGGGTGAGGATGAAGAGGAGGGTAGGATAAGGATGGGGATGAGGATGAGTATGAGGATAGGATGAGGACGAGGATACGATGAGGATACAATGAGGACGAGGATAGGATGAGGAAGAGGATGAGGATGAGGGTGAGGATGCGGATAGGATGAGGATGAGGAGGAGGATAGGATGAGGATGAGGATATGATGAGGATGAGGATGAGGAAGAGGACGAGGATAGGATGAAGATAAGGATGAGGATTAGTATAGGATGAGGATTGGGACGAGTGTGAGGATAGGATTAGGAGGAGGATGGGGTGATGATAAGGACGAGGATGATGATGATGATGAGGATAGGATGAGGAAGAAGAGGAGGATAGGATCAGGATGAGGGTGAGGATGAGGAAGAGGATAGAATGAGGAAAAGGATGAGGATGAGTATAGGAAGAGGACGAGGATGAGGATAGCGTGAGGATGAGGATGAGGAGGAGGAGGATGAGGATGAGGATAGGATGTGG
>NW_017725170.1:0-2582 GCF_001865875.1 Lupinus angustifolius
AAGATGGGATGAGGAAGACGATGAGGACGAAGATGGGTTGACGATGAGGATGAGGATGAGGATGAGGATAGGATGAGGATGAAGACGAGGATAAGATGAGGAAGAGGAGGAGGATATGATGAGGATGAGGATGAGGGTAGGATGAGAGTAGGATGAGGATAAGGTCGAGGATAGGATGAGGATAGGATGTGGATGAGGATAGGATGAGGATGAGGAGGAGGATGAGGATAAGTATGAGTATGAGGATGGGGATGAGGACAGGAGGAGGATGAGGATGCGGATGAGGATGAGGATGTGGATGAGGATAAGACGAGGATGAGGATAAGGATAGGATAAGGATTGGATGAGGGTGAGGATGAAGAGGAGGGTAGGATAAGGATGGGGATGAGGATGAGTATGAGGATAGGATGAGGACAAGGATAGGATGAGGATACAATGAGGATGAGAATAGGATGAGGAGTAGGAGGAGGATGAGGATAGGATGAGGATGAGGATGAGGAACAGGATGAGGATGAGGATGAGGATAGGATGAGGATGAGGGTAAGGATAGCATGAGGAAGAGGATGAGGATGAGGAAGCGGAAAGGATGAGGATGAGGACATGGATAAGATGAGGATAGATGAGGATGAGGATGAGTATAGGATGAGGAGGAGGATGAGGATGAGGATAGGATGAGGATAAGGTGGAGGATGAGGATAGGATGAAGAAGAGGATCAAGATAGGAAGGATGAGGATGGGGATGAGGATAGGATGAGGGTGAGGACGAAGATGGGATGAGGAAGAGGATGAGGACAAAGATGGGATGAGGAAGAGGAAGCATGAGGATGAGGAAGAGGATGAGGATGAGGATGAGGATAGGATGAGAATGAGGACGAGGATAAGATGAGGAAGAGGAGGAGGATGAGGATAAGGAAGAGGATGAGGATAGGATGAGGATTAGCATATGGACGAGGATAGAATGAGGAAGATGATGATGAGAAGGAGAGGATGAGGATGATGATGAGGATAGGATGAGGATGGGGATGATGATGAGGATAAGGATGAGGATAGGATGAGGATGAGGATCAGGATGAGGATGAGGATGAGGATCAGGACGAGGATAGGAGGAGGGAGAGGATGAGGATAGGTTGAGGATGAGGACGAGGATGAGGATGAGGATTAGGATAGGAGGAGGTTGGGGATTGGGATGAGGATGAGGATAGGATGAGGATGAGGACGAGGATGAGGATGAGGATGAGGATGAGGATGAGGATGAGGATAGGATGTGGATGAGGATACGATGAGGGTGAGGACGAAGTTGGGACGAGGATGAGGATGAAGACAAAGAAGGGATGAGGATGAGGATAGGAAGAGGATGAGGAGAATGATAGGATGAGGATAGGATGAGTATGAGGATAGAATGAGGAAGAGGATGAGGACGAGGATAGGATGAGGAAGAGGATGAGGGTGAGGATGAGGATAGAATAAGGAAGAGGATGAGGATAGGATGAGGACATGGATAGGATGAGGACGAGGTTAGGATGAGGATGAGGATAGGAGGAGGAGGAGGAGGAGGAGGATGAGGACGAAAATAGGATGAGGATGAGGATGAGGATAGGATGAGGACATGGATAGGATGAGGACGAGGTTAGGATGAGGATGAGGATAGGAGGAGGAGGAGGAGGAGGAGGATGAGGACGAAAATAGGATGAGGATGAGGATGAGGATAGGATGAGGACATGGATAGGATGAGGACGAGGTTAGGATGAGGATGAGGATAGGAGGAGGAGGAGGAGGAGGAGGATGAGGACGAAAATAGGATGAGGATGAGGATGAGGATAGGATGAGGACATGGATAGGATGAGGACGAGGTTAGGATGAGGATGAGGATAGGAGGAGGAGGAGGAGGAGGAGGATGAGGACGAAAATAGGATGAGGATGAGGATGAGGATAGGATGAGGACATGGATAGGATGAGGACGAGGTTAGGATGAGGATGAGGATAGGAGGAGGAGGAGGAGGAGGAGGATGAGGACGAAAATAGGATGAGGATGAGGATGAGGATAGGATGAGGACATGGATAGGATGAGGACGAGGTTAGGATGAGGATGAGGATAGGAGGAGGAGGAGGAGGAGGAGGATGAGGACGAAAATAGGATGAGGATGAGGATGAGGATAGGATGCGGATGAGGAAGAGGATGAGGATAGGATGAGGTTGAGGATGAGAATGCATATGAGGATAAGGATGAGGACCAAGATAGAATGAGGAAGAGGACGAGGAAGAGTATGAGGATAGGATGAGGACGAGGATAGGATGAGGATACAATGAGGATGAGGATGAGGAGAAGGAGGAGGAGGAGGAGGGTGAGGATAGGATGGGGATGAGGATGAGCATGAGGATGAGGATGTGGATGAGGATAGCATGAGGAATAGGATGAGGATGAGGAAAGGATGAGGATGAGGATGAGGACATGGATAGGATGAGGATAAGGAAGAGGATAAGACGAGGATGAGGATAGGATGAGGATGAGGATCAGGATAGGATGAGGAGGAGGAGGATGAAGATAAGATGAGGATGACGATGAGGACGAGGATAGGATGAGG
>NW_017725171.1:0-322 GCF_001865875.1 Lupinus angustifolius
AGGATGAGGATGAAGATGAGGAGGAGGATAGGATGAGGATGAGGATGAGGATGAGGATGATGATGAGGAAGCAGAAGAGTAAGCGGATGAGGACAAGGATAGGATGAGGAAGAGGATGAGGATTAGGATTGGATGAGGATGGAAACGGGGATGGGGATGAGAATGAGGATCGAATTAGGAGGAGGATGAGGATGAGTATAGGATGAGGATGAGGATAGGATGAGGGTGAGGATGAGGATGAGGATGAGGATGAGGACGAGGATAGAATGAGGAAGATGATAGGATGAGGATGAGGATGAGGATAGGATGAGGGTGCGGATGA
>NW_017725172.1:0-401 GCF_001865875.1 Lupinus angustifolius
GAGGATGAGGATAGGATGAGGATGAGGATGAGGATAGGATGAGGATGAGGACAAAGATAGGATGAAGAAGAGGATGAGGATGAAGGGGAGGGTAGGATGAGGATGAGGAGGAGGACGAGGAGGATGAGGATGAGGATAGGTTGAGGATGAGGATGAGGATAGGGATGACTCTGAGGAGGAGGATGAGGATAGGATGAGGATGAGGATGAGGATAGGATGAGGAATTGGAGGATGAGGATAGGATTAGGATGAGGATGAGGAGGTGGATAGGATTAGGATGAGTATGAGGAGGTGGATAGGATTAGGATGAGGATGAGGATATGATGAGGATGAGAATTTCGAAGAGGATGAGGATGATGATGAGGATAGGACGAGGACGAGAAGGAGGATGAGGATGATGA
>NW_017725173.1:0-603 GCF_001865875.1 Lupinus angustifolius
GGATGAGGATGGGGATGAGGATGGGGATGAGGATGGGAATGAGGATGGGCATGAGGATAGGATGAGGACGAAGGGGAGGATGGGAGGAATATGAGGTTGAGGATGAGGAGAGGATGAGGATGAGGGTGAGGATGAGGACGAGGATGAGGAAGAGGATGAGGATGTGGATGAGGATAGGATGAGGAGGAGGAGGAGGATGAGGATGCGGATAGGATGCGAATGAGGAGGAGGAGGAGGACGATGAGGATGAGGATGAGGATGAGGATAGCATGAGGCAGAGGATGAGGGTAGGATGAGGATTGGGATGAGGATTAGGATGAGGATGAGGATAGGACTAGGATTTGGAGGATGATAGGATGAGGATGAGGATGACGAGGAGGATATGATGAGGAGGAGGATAGGATAAGGAAGAGGATGAAGATAGGATGAGGATGAGGATAGGATGAGGATGAGGATAGGATGAGGATAGGATGAGGATGAGGATGAGGATGACGAGGAGGATAGGATGAGGATGAGGAAGAGGAGAAGGATGAGGATAGGATGAGGATATGGATGAGGAGGAGGATAGGATTAGGAATTGGAGGAGGAGGATGAGGATGAGGA
>NW_017725174.1:0-341 GCF_001865875.1 Lupinus angustifolius
TTGTGTAAGTCAAATTTTATGTTTCTTGTCTAAATCAAAACGAAAATACAAAAAAAATATATCTTACCTTTTTTCCCTTACATCCACAAAACCAAAAATACAAAAAAAATAAAATAAAGAGAGTCTGCTTTTGTCCTTAAATTTTGTTTGTTAAGTCTGTGGATTCGCCATATTGGATACAACTATTGGTTAACTTCATTTTATTAAGAACCCAAGTAGAAATAGAGAGAAAAGTGAGGGAGCGAAACACATTAAACACTTTCAGAGAAAAGAGTCGAGAGAACATGAGAAAATGTCTTGTCCTACAAGAGATGCAGCCAAGTCCCCTAGGACCACGATCT
>NW_017725175.1:0-1164 GCF_001865875.1 Lupinus angustifolius
ATTCCATCAAGGAGGTCCAAAACTTTCCTTATGTGAGGATGGCGTGTAAATGCAAGGGAATCCATTCAAAAACTTTCCTTATCAATTCAACTCAGATTGGAATGCCATCAAGGAGGTCCAAAACTTTCCTTATGTGAGGATGGCGTGTAAATGCAAGGGAATCCATTCAAAAACTTTCCTTATTCAAGATTAGCACATGTGAGAATTAGGCCAAGGCAATCAGAATTCAAATCTTCTCCAAATCATGAAGATAATGGCAAGCTTTAAAAACTTACCAAATTGAGATTTGCACATGCGGGAATTCGGCCAAGGCAACTACAACACCCGAAAAGGACAGTAGCCAACCAAGAACAGCCCCATATGGAAAGAATTTCATGAGCATTAATCCTCATCAAAGTGCTCCACACGTTTTTTATTTGAATCAATAAGGTAGTTGAATGCAAATCAATGTAATTTACTCACTCATTCATGCTGAATCAAGGCTTGGCCTATATGTAACCGAATTGCCTTATGAATAAAACAATTCAGATTTTAGTTGGATAATTTCCATTGCTAGTTGAGATTTCTCCTAGTTTCTTGGTTGAACCAAGGCCCTTTTTCTTATCAAGGTTCCTTTCCTTGTGGCGAAATTCCTTAGGCTTATCAAGCAACCAGCTTGTGGCGCCTCCACCCTTCAATCTTCTCCAAGTTCTGTTATCTTCCTCACACCTTAAGACCGCGTCCAAATAACCATACACAACCCTTCCCATTTAACCAACACTCAACCAGCCAACAAAACACCCAAAAATCATATCATACATACCCAAAAAAATCCCACGGCCAAACACACTCCATAAACAACCAAAGACAATCCCAACATCACTCATAGCCCACGGCCAAAAGAATCCCCCAAATCAAAACCAACCAAAAATTAACAACTTTCAAAGTGAAAATCACAATCACATTTCAAAGGGACTTACATTCAAGAACGATAAAACAAACAATTGAGAATCCTCCAAAAGGGATTCTATCACATCCTCATCCTATCCTCATCCTCATCCTTATCCTCATCCTCATTCTCGTCCTCATCCTATCCTCATCCTCGTCATCATCCACATCCTATCCTCATCCTCATTCTCGTCCTCATCCTTTCCTCTTCCTCATCCTCATCCTCATCCTCCTCCT
>NW_017725176.1:0-2060 GCF_001865875.1 Lupinus angustifolius
AGGATGAGGATAACATGAGGATGAGGATGAGGACGAAGATAGGATGAGGATGAAGAGGACGGTCGGATGAGGATGGCGCTGAGGATGAGGATGAAGATAGGATTAGGAAGCGGATAGGATGAGAATGAGGATGAGGATAGGATGAGGGCAAGGACGAAGATGAGGCTGCAGATGAGGATGAGGATGAGGATGAGGATGCGGATAAGGATTAGGATAGGATGAGGATGGGGGTGAGGATGTGGATGAGGAATAGGATAGGATGAGGAAGAGGACAGGATGAGGATGAGGAGAGGATGAGGAATTGGAGGAGGAGGATGAGGAAGAGGATAGGATGAGGATGAGGATGAGGATAGGATGAGGAGGAGGATGAGGATGAGGATAGGATGAGGAGGAGGATGAGGATGAGGATAGGATGAGGAGGAGGATGAGGATGAGGATAGGATGAGGAGGAGGATGAGGATGAGGATAGGATGAGGAGGAGGATGAGGATGAGGATAGGATGAGGAGGAGGATGAGGATGAGGATAGGATGAGGAGGAGGATGAGGATGAGGATAGGATGAGGAGGAGGATGAGGATGAGGATAGGATGAGGAGGAGGATGAGGATGAGGATAGGATGAGGAGGAGGATGAGGATGAGGATAGGATGAGGAGGAGGATGAGGATGAGGATAGGATGAGGAGGAGGATGAGGATGAGGATAGGATGAGGAGGAGGATGAGGATGAGGATAGGATGAGGAGGAGGATGAGGATGAGGATAGGATGAGGAGGAGGATGAGGATGAGGATAGGATGAGGAGGAGGATGAGGATGAGGATAGGATGAGGAGGAGGATGAGGATGAGGATAGGATGAGGAGGAGGATGAGGATGAGGATAGGATGAGGAGGAGGATGAGGATGAGGATAGGATGAGGAGGAGGATGAGGATGAGGATAGGATGAGGAGGAGGATGAGGATGAGGATAGGATGAGGAGGAGGATGAGGATGAGGATGAGGATGAGGATGAGGATAGGATTAGGACGGCGATGAGAATGAGGATGAAGATAGGATTAGGACAAGGATGAGGAATTGGAGGAGGAGGATGAGGAAGAGGATAGGATGAGGATGAGGATGAGGATAGGATGAGGGCGAGGATGAAGATGAGGCTGAGGATGAGGTTGAGGATGAGGATGCGAATTAGGATTAGGATAGGATGAGGACGGGGATGAGGATGTGGAAGAGGATGAGAGGTGGATCAGGATGAGGATAGGATGAGGACGAGGGTAGGATGAGGATGAGGATAGGATGAGGAATTGGAGGAGGAGGATGAGGATAGGATGAGGATGAGGATGAGGAGGAGGATAGGATAAGGATGAGGATGAGGATGAGGATTAGGATAGGATGAGGATGGGGATGAGGATGAGGATAGGATGAGGATGAGGATGAGGAGGAGGATAGGATAAGGATGAGGATGAGGATGAGGATTAGGATAGGATGAGGATGGGGATGAGGATGAGGATAGGATGAGGATGAGGATGAGGAGGAGGATAGGATAAGGATGAGGATGAGGATGAGGATTAGGATAGGATGAGGATGGGGATGAGGATGAGGATAGGATGAGGATGAGGATGAGGATGAGGATGGGAATTAGGATAGGAGGAGGATGGGGATGGGGATGAGGATGGGGATGAGGATGAGGAAGAGGATAGGATGAGGATGACTATGAGCATAAGATGAGGATGAGGACGAAGATGGGATGAGGATGAAGAGGAGGGTAGGTTGAGGATGGGGATGAGGATGAGGATGAACCTAGGATGAGGACGAGGATGAGAATAGGATGAGGACGAGGATCGGATGAGGATGAGGAATGGGAGGAGGGGGATGAGGAATTGGAGGACCGGATGACGGTGAGGATAGGATGAGGGCAAGGACGAAGATGAGGCTGAGGATGAGGATGAGGTTTAGGATAGGATGAGGATGGGGATGAGGATGGGGAGGACGATGTGGAAGAGGATAGGATGAGGATGAGGATGAGGATAGGATGAGGATGAGGACGAAGATATGATTTGGAAGAGGATGAGGAT
>NW_017725177.1:0-1157 GCF_001865875.1 Lupinus angustifolius
GAGGATGGGGATGAGGATAAGGATAGGATGAGGACGAGGATAGGATCAGGATTAGGAATTAGAGGAGGAGGATTAGGATAGGATGAAGATGAGGATGAGGAGGAGGATAGGAGGAGGAGGAGGATGAGGAAGAGGATAGGATGACGAGGAGGGTAGGATGAGGATGGGGATGAGGATAAGGATAGGACGAGGACGAGGATAGGATCAGGATAGGATGAGGAATTGGAGGAGGAGGATCAGGATGAGGAGGAGGATAGGAGGAGGAGGAGGATGAGGAAGAGGATAGGATGACGAGGAGGGTAGGATGAGGATGGGGATGAGGATAAGGATAGGACGAGGACGAGGATAGGATCAGGATAGGATGAGGAATTGGAGGAGGAGGATCAGGATGAGGAGGAGGATAGGAGGAGGAGGAGGATGAGGAAGAGGATAGGATGACGAGGAGGGTAGGATGAGGATGGGGATGAGGATAAGGATAGGACGAGGACGAGGATAGGATCAGGATAGGATGAGGAATTGGAGGAGGAGGATCAGGATGAGGAGGAGGATAAGAGGAGGATGAGGATGAGGATGTGGATAGGATGAGGGCGAGGACGAAGATAGGATGAGGAAGAGGATGAGGCTGAAGATGAGGGTAGGATGAGGATGAGGATGAGGATAGGATAGGATTATGAGGATGAGAAGGAGGATAGAATGAGGATGAGGATGAGGATGAGGAATTGGAGGAGGAGGATGAGGATGACGATAAGGATCAGGAGGAGGATAGGAGGAGGGAGAGGATGAAGATGGGAGGAGAAAGAGGATGAGGACGAAGATGGGATGAGGATGAGGAAAGGATGGGGATGAGGATGAGGATGAGGAATTGGAGGAGGAGGATGAGGATAGGATGAGGATGAGAAGGAGGATAGAATGAGGATGAGGATGAGGATGAGGAATTGGAGGAGGAGGATGAGGATGACGATAAGGATCAGGAGGAGGATAGGAGGAGGGAGAGGATGAAGATGGGAGGAGAAAGAGGATGAGGACGAAGATGGGATGAGGATGAGGAAAGGATGGGGATGAGGATGAGGATGAGGATAGGATGAGGATGAGGATTATGATAGGATGAGGATGGGGATGAGGATAAGGATGAGGATGAGGATGAGGATAGGATGAGG
>NW_017725178.1:0-378 GCF_001865875.1 Lupinus angustifolius
TGGGAGGAGGAAGAGGATGAGGACGAAGATGGGATGAGGAAGAGGATAGGATGACGATGAGGATTAGGATGAGGATAGGAGAAGGAAGAGGAGGAGGACAGGATGACAATGAGGAGGAGGATGAGGATGAGGATGAGGAAGAGGTAGAGCATGATGATGAGGATGAGGACGAGGATAGTATGAGGATGAGCATGACGATGAGGATTAGGATAAGGATAGGATGAGGATTAGGATTAGGATAGGATGAGGATGGGGATAAGGATGGGGAGGAGGATGAGGAGGAGGAGGAGGATAGGATGAGGAGGAGGAGGAGTAGGAGGATGAGGAAAGGATGAGGATGAGGATGAGGATAGGATGAGGACGAGGATAGGATGAGGA
>NW_017725179.1:0-759 GCF_001865875.1 Lupinus angustifolius
GATGAGGAGGAGGATAGGATGAGGATGAGGATAGAATGAGGATGAGGACAAAGATAGGATGAGGATGAGGAGGAGGATAAGATGAGGGTGAGGGCGAGGACGAAGTTGATGAATCCTTCCAAAAGGGATTCTATCATTGGATGAGGGCGAGGACGAAGTTGAGGCTGAGGATGAGCATGAGGATGAGGATGAGGATTTGGATAGGATGAGGATGAGGATGAGGACGAGGATGAGGAAGAGGATGAGGATGAGGATGAGGATAGGATGATGATGAGGAGGAGGAGGAGGGGTGGATAGGATGAGGATAAGGATGAGGAGGAGGAGGAAAAGGAAGATGAGGGTGAGGATGAGGATGAGGATAGGAGGAGGATAGGATGCAGGTGAGGACGAAGATGGGATGAGGATGAGTATAGCATGAGGTTGAGGATTAGGATGAGGATAGGACGAGGATGAGGAGGAGGATAGCATGAGGATTAGGAGGAGGATGAGGATGAGGATGAGGATTGGATGAGGACGAGGATAAGATGAGGAAGAGGATGAGGATAGGATGCGGATAGGATGAGGATGAGGATGAGGAGGAGGAGGTGGATAGGATGAGGATGAGGATAGGATGAGGAGGAGGTTGAGGAATTCGAGTAGGAGGATGAGGATGAGGATGAAGAGGAGGATAGGATGAGGATGAGGATAGGATGAGGGTGAGGACGAAGATGAGGATGAGGATGAGGATGAGGATGAGGATGAGGATGAGGATGAGGAGGA
>NW_017725180.1:0-1188 GCF_001865875.1 Lupinus angustifolius
CAATTATAGGCTAACTCATGGGAGTAAAAGAGGTCCAACCGAAATCCTAAACAAAATTCCAAACTAAACATAAATGACATTCTAATTTTCCATGGAAAAGCCTTAAATCTAAGCCTTGGAATCATAGTCTTCTTTGATGCATAATTCGGCTACTTTAAATTGAGTCTTTCACGAAATAATTGCCTCCAAGACTCAATGTGTTTGTTAAATGCTTTGCACAAATAATCATTTGAATGATTCTTGAATGTATTAAATTGTTGGACGGCAGCCTTGTAATTTGACTCAACTTGGACGGCTCAATCAATGGTGTGCATGACTTGGACGGTTTCCCTTGAAGTTGTGGTCCACATGAGTTTAATGGAGGTCTTGAATTCCATACAAAGCTTTAACCAAGTGAAGAATTCGGCTACTTTAAATTGTTTTGGTCTTCATGAATCAATTTGAATGCCTTGCACGAAAAACATCTCTTGAATTAATCATGCTTGACTTGATTAATGGTCTTGCACGAAAAACTTCAAGGAATAATCACTCTTGAAGTGATTTAATGGTTGGCACAAATAAACTTCATGACTTTAATCCTTTGCACGAAAACATTCAAGAATTAATCATCTTTGACTTGGCTTCAATGATATGCACGAAATGCCCAACATGTGTTTAGTGGCCTTGACTTCATTTAATGCTTTTCAAGGACTTCATTTATTCTGAAATGGATGAGGATGAGGATGAGGGTGAGGAGGAGGATGAGCATGAGGATAGGATGAGGGGAGGATGAGGATAAGATGAGGGGAGTACGAAGATGGGAGGAGGAAGAGGATGAGGACGAAGATGCGATGAGGATGAGGATCGGATGAGGAAGAGGATTAGGATGAGGATGAGGATAGGACGAGGATGAGGAGGAGGATAGGTTGAGGATGAGGAAGAGGATGACGATGAGGAAGAGGATGAGGATGAAGATGAGGATGAGGATAAGGAAAGGATGAGGATGAGCATGAGGATGAGGAGGAGACGATGATAGGATGAGGACGAGGAGGAGGATAGGATGAAGATGAGAATGAGGATACGATGAGAATGAGGATACGATGAGGATGAGGATGAGGATTAGGATGAGGATTAAGATGAGGATAGGACGTTCACGTGGATAAGATGAGGATGAGGATGATGATGAGGATAGGATGAGGATAGGATGAG
>NW_017725182.1:0-346 GCF_001865875.1 Lupinus angustifolius
AGGATGAGGAGGAGGAGGAGGAGGATGAGGATAGGATGAAGATGAGGATGAGGATAGGATGAGGAGGAGAATAGGATGAGTATGAGGAATTGGAGAAGGAGGATGAGGATGAGGATGAGGGTGAGGAGGATGATGAGGTTGAGGAAAGGATGAGGGGAGGATGAGGGGAGGATGAAGATGGGATGAGGAAGAGGATGAGGATGAGGATTAGGATGAGGATGTTGATTAGGATGAGGATAGGACGTGGATGAGGAGGAGAATAGGATGAGGATGAGGAGGAGGATGAGGATGAGGATGAGGATGAGGATGAGGATCAGGATAGGATGAGGATGAGGAGGAGGATAGG
>NW_017725184.1:0-1373 GCF_001865875.1 Lupinus angustifolius
AAGATGAGGATGAGGATGAGGATAGGATGAGGATGGGGATAGGATGAGGAGGAGGAGGAGGAGGAGGAGGATGAGGATAGGATAAGGATGAGGATAGATTGAGGATGAGGTTGAGGATAAATTGAGGATGAGGATGGGTTTGAGGACGAGGATGAGGATGAGGATAGGATGAGGAGGAGGATGAGGAGGAGGAGGAGGAGGAGGATAGGATGAGGATGAGGATGAGGATGAGGAAGAGCATAGGATGAGGATGAGCTCATCCTCATCCTCATCCTCTTGTTCATCCTCCTCCTCATCCTATCCTCATCGTTCTCCTCCTCCTCTTTCTCATCCTCCTCCTCCTCATCCTATCCGCATCCTCCTCCTCCGCCTCATCCTATCGTCGTCCTCATCCTCATCCTCATGTTCATCCTCATCCTCAGCCTATCCTCCTCCGCATCAGGATTAGGATAAGATGACGATGAGGATAGGATGACGACGAGGATTGGATGAGGATTAGGATCAGGATGAGGATTAAGATTAGGATTAGGATAGGATGACGGTGGGAATGTGGATGAGGATGAGGATGAGGATGAGGATGATGATAGGATGAGGTTGAGGATAAGGCGGAGGATAGGATTAGGATGAGGATAGGATGAGGGTGAGGACGAAGATGGGATGAGGAAGAGGATGAGGACGACGATGGGATGAGGATGAGGATTAGGATGAGGACGAGGATGGGATAGGACGAGGATGAGAAGGAGGATAGGATGAGCATGAGGACGAGGATGAGGATGGGGATGAGGATAGCATGAGGAATAGGATGAGGATGAGGATGAGGAAAGGATGAGGATGAGGATGAGGGTGAGGATGAGGACATGGATAGGATGAGGATAAGGACGGGGATAAGATGAGGATGAGGATAGGATGAGGATGAGGATCAGGATAGGATGAAGAGGAAGAGGGGAGGGAGAGGAAGAGGATGAGGATATGATGAGGACGAGGATAGGATGAGGAAGAGGATGAGGATAGGATGAAGAAGAGGACGAGGATAGGATTAGGATGACGATAGGATGAGAATGAGGAAGAGGATGAGGATAGGATGAGGATGAGGATGAGAACGAGGATAGGATGAGGAAGAGGATTGGGATAGGATGAGGCTGGGGATGAGGATTAGAATAGAATGAGGATGGGGATGACGATGAGGATGAGGGTAGGAAAGGACGAGGACGAGGATAGGTTGAGGAAGAGGAGGAGGAGAATGATGAGGATAGGATGAGGATGAGAATGCAGATGATGATGAGGAGGAGGATGAGGATGAGGACCAAGATAATATGAGGAAGAGGACGAGGATGAGGATGAGGATGAGGAAGAGGATAGGATGAGGATAAGGA
>NW_017725185.1:0-38077 GCF_001865875.1 Lupinus angustifolius
AAGATTTGAGGGAATTCTAATCACTATCCCTATGGCAATCAGAAGAATCAAGAGGGACACTTCTTTAGCTGGAAATTCCTCCTCTACATCTGCTTCCCCTTCTGTTGAGGATCTCTTGATCCTTAGAAGCTTTAACATAAGTGCTAAGCTTAACCTTGCTCCTAGGATCACGGAAGTTAACTGGCTCCCTCCAGAAAAGGGTTGGATCAAAGTCAACACCGATGGAGCGGCTCATGGATCTCCAGGGCATGCAGGGGGAAGGGGAATTTTCCGTGATCATAATGGAGTGTTTATCACTGCTTTCTCTAAGTATCTAAACATTCAGAATGCCATCTTCGCTGAGTTTCATGCAGCTTTGCATGCTGTGCAAACTGCTTATAACAGAGGTTGGAAGCAGCTTTAGATTGAGGTTGATTCTAGCATGCTCTTGGACATCTTTAATGGTAATTCTAATCCCCCCTGGAGTCTGCAGAATGATTGGATAAAGTGCAAGGAGAAACTGCATACAATGAATTACAAAATCACACATATCTTTAGGGAAGGTAACAATTGTGTGGATAAACTAGCTTCGTTTAGCATTGTTTCAAGAACTTACACGGTTTGGAATGTAATTCCTACCTTTATCCTTAGTGATTATAATAGGAACAGATTGGGAATGCCCAATTATCGTTTCAAGAACATGTAAATCTCTTCCTCTATCAATAGATTGGGTGTAATCACACATTTGTTTTAAAAAAAAAGTATAAGAAGTTGTAGAATATTCGGAAATGAAAATATATACCATGTATTTATCAAATCTAAAACATAACCTGTGCCTACATGTTACTTTATAGGTTTTGTTTGTCTCATTGTCTCTCTTTGAAATCAGAATATGGGCAGAGAGGTTGCTTCATTGTTCATTCATGGGACCCTTATTAATATATTAATTTTAATAATAAAAATGTCATCATATAATTGTTATTTAATTTAATTTTTATCTTATTTTGTATCGTATTTCTTTCTTTATTATTGGGGAGAAGTCTGACTTGGAATGAGTGGAACTCCTCTCCAATAATTGTAAGATTACACTTTTATCCTTACAACTAAATGAAAAAAAGAACTTACCTCTCTAATATTGAAGATAAAAAATGTTATTCAATCGTGAGATTTATAGGGACATAAAAATGAGCCTAATGATCTTTGGTATTACCACACACCACTATAACCATTATAAACCTTTATTAGTGTTCATTAATGAAAGTAGCTAAGCGTTTAATCAAGCTCTTAGCTTTATCACAAGTTGGGTTAAAGATATGAAAATCATGATCCTCACCTTCAGTTTCATAAAACTCAGCTATTCCTTTCCAACCACTATTCACCAATTTCTTATGATAAAGTTTCCCTCTTTCCCTCAATATATCATTCTCAGTAACAGTAACAAGTACCTTATTACAACCAACACCTTCAATACCTGGAGCTTCCTCCACAAAAGGGTTTATTAATGGATCATCATTACCTTTATCAGAAGGACAAACAAAACCCCACCAATTATCCACCATGTTCTTCCTCAATTCATCACTTATCTCCACTCCAATAGGTTCTTTACCCCAGAAATAAGGATTCACCATCATGAGACCAGTGACCTTGAAATCTTTTATTGGACTTGGACTAGTGTCCATGGCATGAAACTTAATGGCCATGTAGTGTACAATATTGGCACCTGCACTATCACCTGTGTTGAATACAGAGAATATGAATTAGTTTATGAGTTTTTTTATTGATAAATGTTAATATTTTGTGATAAGTGAGATTTGAATATTTAACCTTTTTATTATTCCACTGTCTAAGTTATCTAATATTATCACTTGACTAACTTATGACTCTCTAGCTTTCTGAATGATTGATATAATTATTCTTATATAGAAAAAGTGCAAAGTGTGTGTTTTTGATGAAAAATATAAAACTACTTGATAAACTCTTTCAATACTTCTTGTCTCATTTTTCCTTTTAATTTTTTCAACACTAGACAAATTTTATCACAAACACTATAATATGAATGTCATTTTAATTCATTTAATAAATTTTAACTAGTAATGTAACTCCAAAACTACAAGCTAAAATCTCACAAGTCTAATTAGCTAATCCCTCCTAAAACAATCATAATCAAGCCTAATTGAAATAAGGAAAGGAGTTAGGAAAATATAAATAAGAAACCAATGTTGAGAAATCTAAGATATTTCTAAAAATTAATAAAATATTATAGCAACCTGCCAAGAAAACCCTTCCAAAGTCAACATTATCTTTAAGCCAACTTTCATGGTCTTCACAATCTTCCACAACATGAGAGAAAACCCATTTAAGTGCATCCCAAGAATCATGGTATGCAACTGGAAGTGGATATTCTGGTGCTAACCTATAATTGACTGATACAGCAACAACGTTGGACTCAGCTACAAGGTTGTTGAGAGAGGTATGATAAAGTGGATCAAAAGCTGAAGAGATGCAAAAAGCACCACCATGAAAGTAAACAAGTAAAGGAAGGTTGTGATTTTGATGAGTTTTGGTTGTGAAATTAGGATGGTAGAGTCTTGCTGTGACACCAGTTTGTGGTATGATGAGGATGTCTTTGGATATAACATTGGTTTCAGAATCTAAACCTGGAGGGACAACTTGGGTACCTGCTATTCTTTCAATGGTTCCATCCTTGTATACTTTAAGGTAAGGAAAAACCTCTATGGAGATTTCTGGATTGGTTGAATCCATTTAGAAAGTGAGGAATGAGGAGTGAGAGAGTGTGCTGAGATATGTAGTGGACACAACACAACACTTGGTTTTATCATTTATGAACAAAACACTTTCTAACTTACCCAGCTTTTAATTAACAACGTTAACTAGTAGTGTCTTTGGTCAATTCTTTAATAAATCAAGTGGTTGGAGTAGTGATGTACTAAAGTATTTAAAATATTTATATTTAGCTTCTTGATCATTTTCATATTTATTTTAAAAAAATAAAGTTATCCAAGTTAGTATAAAGAAAACATATTAGCTGAAAATTCATGTGATACCATTCAATTAAAAAAATAATAGTGGATAAAAGTGATATTTCACATAAACCTTACTTGAAAATGATATATAAATCCTTAGTATTTCTCATAAATTCACTATTAACCATGACCTTATTCTATCTTTTAACTATATGGTCAAATCCATTTTATCACTATTAACCATTTTATCATTAGATTCAAGTTTAAAAATTAGGGTAGAGAATATTAATATATTATAGTAGATAAGAGAAAAGCCTTAAAGCCCTATTCAACCCTATATAACACATTCTCACACCTTGGACATATGATTATTTAATTGTATACACAATAATTCTCTTTGGTTGTAACAAAATATCTAATGATATACTTTTATCTTTTAACTGTATTTTTTAATTATTTTTTGTTAGGTATTTAGGACACTCTTATATGAATAATTTAGTTAGAACATATATCATTTCATGAATATGTGATGAGGTGTAAAAGTTATTAAAATGATTAAGCATGATTATTTATTTAATGAACTAAATCGCACCACATCCTCTTTACTCTACTAATTCGCCGAAAGGTGGGCCCATCATTGATCACTTGGCCCAAAGAAAAAGGTGATAATTTTGAACTTCTTAGCTTTAGCGTGGTGACGGATGAAATAAGCAACAAGAACAATCATCGACAATGACATTTATGCATTTTGGATTTACCAGTTTTGTGAATTAGGAAATTTTTTTGTTATCCCTAAATATATCTCAAACCAATTATAATATATCACATTAATTACAAAAAAATAAATATTCATAAATTTATCTATTTTTGTTTTATTATAATCGATTTGTGACAGGCTTGGGATTAACAAATTCTCATCCAATATTAGAAAAAAACAGTAAAGTAAAGAAAGATAAACAGAATGATATCAGCACATTATCCACTTGAAAAATAAATTCAACTTATGGGTGTCACCTTAATTAAAGTTTTCAAAATCTGGATGTAATATTGATGTGAGAGATTAATTTTAAAAAACAAAAAATTCATGGCATGCGATTAGCTATTCCCCTATGGGATGTAATCCAATATTAAAGAATTTTCGGTTTGAATTAATTTTGAGCGAACAAGTTTATTGATCCATATGAAAAAATTTATGTTGTTTTAAAACGGAGTCAAGTCAACTAATTAAATTATGAAAGTTGAACTAGTCCAAACTAATGGTTTTGGCTGAATTTCTGAGCCTAAAATTTGTGAATATAAAGTAATCTAGTCTATTAATAACAGAAATGATTAGTTCATTTTCGATGTTTATAAACTATAATGCTATTTGATCACATAAGTGATACATGAAAATGAGAAATTAAAGTTACACAAGTATAAATTCTCACCCTTATGTTACCTTGGTACTTTATATTCAACAATTGAAATATAGGAGGTTGGAAGTTCAGATATCTAATGGCCTTAGTGAAGGGAATCATGTCCTATAATGGTTAGTGAATGAGTGGGTCCTATTCCTTTCTTTTGGAGCTGCATGTGCTAGATTCTCCACCTTCTAGATGTGGTACTCTTTTGTCGCCAAATTCCCTTTTTATATAGTGTAGTTATGCAATGAGTTGAATGCATGTACTCACTCATTTTTTTCTCATGAAAATCACTCATTGGGTTCTCCTCCACAAACTAGCACTTGTAAACCGTCCACCAAAAGTTTGGTAATGAGTGAATAGTTCCTTCAGGTTAGTTTACGAGTTGGATATTAGAGGGGAATGAAGTGAAAGAGAAGACTTGAGAGCCATGAAATACACTTGTGAAATGACTTCCAAGTCTTCATTTTGCCGTCCTTACCCTCTAAAATCTAACTCTCAAACTAACGCTCAAAGTTACTACTGCAAGGCATTTGCATCTATTGGGATGCTTTGGTGGTTCTTCATCATGGCACAAGACACCTATGTTTGAATTTTATTCATCAATTGGTGAGTTAGGAAGATATATATGGAACTACCACCAATACCTCTATGTGTCCACACTAATGTTATGTTCAAATTGAGCTGATTTCTTGATAGTGGCCTTGCAGCGTCCTAAAAGGTAAAGACAGGTTAAAATGGCCTAAAGACATTTTAACTCATGACAACAACATTTAATTTGGGATTCAAATGCTTGTACAGACATAAATGTAAACTTTGGGTTAGAAATTATGTGCTTGGAATAGTTCACAAGGTAAATAGCTTTGTGCACCTTTTAGGGTGTAGTTTTTGGAGACTTGATGATAGAAATGTGGATTTCATTTTTTCTCTCTCTAAAAAACTCAATTCTCGCTGATGATATTGATGAGTTAAGATATAAATTATTTTCGTAGAACTCGGCATTGCAGTAAACAAGTTTCATTTCATTTATTATTTTCCAACATTGCAATATTTTACAACCGTTTTCTCAAGGATACATAAGTTACTCTCCAATATGAAATTGATATGTTTATATATTTTAGTGCTAGCTAATTTAGTTAATAAAAAATTTATTTGCAACTCTTTTGAATTTAGTCCTTTTTTTTTGAACAGTTGTGGTTATAAGAGTAAATTACACTGAGATTCCCTGAATTTTAATGAAAATACACAAACCACTTATCTTTTTTTAAACTTACATAAATGATCTATAATTATGTACATACACTACACTAACCACCCCTATAAAATAGATAAGTTTAAATTTTAAAATGAAAAAATGGTGATGAATATAACTAAGTTAAACAAAATATGTTTCTGAAAAAATGTCAAAATAGCATAAGATAACATTTTTTGACATTTTAGGCTTCCCTTGGTTATCCTCCAATTCCCAGAAAAAATAACACACAGTGATAACAGCGTTGGGACATGTTAGGCTAACGATCCCTTATGGTATGTCTTTACATTTATTCACATGGCATAAAAAGGGATCATCTTAGTCGAAGAAAAGAATTTGAAGTACAAAAAAGGAAACTTTAGTCCTTACACATGGATACATTGCATTGCACAGAGGACTAATATTTCGGGTAGATTCTAAGGACCACATTAACATGTTTACTACATGGCATGGTACTAGTATTCTTCTATGTTTTCCTTGGGAAAGTAAACCCCTGCCTTTAATTGCCTGCTTCCTTCTATGCGTTTCAATCACAAGTTAACTTATAGCGACCAATTTAGTATATCTAAGGAGCTAAAGAGATGTTATTAGTACAACTATAGCCACCTATTCTTCAGGATAATTCAGTTGAATCAGTATGAGTTCAAAAAAAAGATGGTGTTTTTATTTACTGCCTAAGAAAAAAAGACCTAAAACTCAGGGTTTGATACAGGATGTTGGCCAAGAAGATGAGGCTATTGACACTTTCCGTATATATCCACACTCTTCATGGCGCGGTCGGTGCATGAGACTCTCATTTAGAGGGGTCTGAGGAAAGTAGATATATACAACATTATCCTCGCATGCTGATAATCTGTTTCTAGGATCCATGCTCCTCATGGATTAATCATATTTTATAAAATAAAAACTATATTGATTGATGAATGAGAAGTATTAACAGACACTTGGTTATCTACACTGCTTGATAGTATTATCATCCTCAATGGTGAAAAGTCTTACGGATCAAGTTGACATTGGTTTGTATCACTCTAACGTATGAGTGGCATATACAAAGTGAATGTGATTATGATTATAATGGATAATAAAAGGAAGGCACTGAAGACAGTGAAAACTGATGATAATTATCAACATTATCATGCTCACCAACAAGAATTATACTGAGTAGTTTCTAAGTCCTACAGATACAAAGAATTGAGTTATCAGATATACTAAAACAAAACTTCCTCATAAGCTAAAGTCACCGTTCCGCGTGTTAGCCCGACCTCCGGGAAATCCTTAGCACTTAGATGGCGAGTATATCAAAAACCACAGTTTGACCAAAACCAAGTCCTAAATGACCACTGGGAAATTCTTTGCTCCTCATTTCATTTCTATTACACAAAAAACGTTTTGAATAACAGTAGTATAATCCACGATCATGACAAAGGCTTTGCCTGAGCGAGCTCTGAGCTCTTGTAGAGTACAAGGTAGCTCTGGCTGATCACATTAGCTGCGCTGTTGGTTATTTGACTCATAAGCTAACAACTCCAGAGGCCCATGGAACTATCACTGGTGTAGAGGGGTGAGAGTTTCGATACCATTCAGGATACTTATCCTTAAAATTTAGTCGAGGTTTTTCAGCCTGGATTCAGAATATCAAGAAGAGTATATGAGCCAGGGGAGAGAAAAATTTTAGTCGAAGTTTAGACCAGATTATAATATATGAAAACTCATGCATTTTCTCAGATATCAGAATAGAAATATCAAAAGCTATTGGCAAATACACAAAGAAGAGGCAAAGTGGTGCGAGTCACGGGGTACGACTTACATATTTCAGCCAGCATTCCTGATGTTTATGCTCATAGATATCAGGAGAATGACACCCAAACTCAGATGGGCAATAAACCCAAATGTTGCATTTCTTTTCACCTTCTTTGGCACGTCTCGCATGGTCCAAGCAAGCCTGACAGCAATCAGCTGCACTCTCTTTGTGGTGGGTAAGACCCCATCGTACTGCAGTACCATCATAATCTGTGTGGAGTTCAGCATGACACTCAGGTGAAAGGGGTCTGCCAGGAAGAACCTCCTCCTCTGGAGAGAATGTAAACTTGGTAAGCACAAAGAATAAATTTATGAAAGAAAATATATGTGCATATAGTTATTTTGACTCAAGAAAAAGATAATACCAAACTCCTCTGCGCCCTCAGGTTTGTCATCATGTTCCTCATTAGCAACTACAGCAGGTATCCAAAGGCCAATCTCTTCGCAAAACACAGCCCAATCAGACTCCAAAGCTCTTAATATCAAACCTAACAAGTTGAAACAAACATTATTACAAGATAGCAGGGACTTGTAAAGCATCAACTACTAGTTCACAAAGAGCATTTGTCTTAAAACATCACAGAATCAACTCAACTATCAAGGCCACAACAAAAAATAATGTTCATACCAGCCTCTTCATGAGGGATGGTTGAGCTGGAAGTCTCACTCGCAAGAGCCAACTTGACCTCCTTCAGTTTTTCTGTGCGCCAACTTTCAACTGCTTCTGTATTTTTTAAAGTGAAATATTGTTGGAAATCGTGCTAGCAGGGGATAAAAAGAGAAAACTGAATTTTAATAAATGAGTAAAGCATATACAACATGCAAAATGTGTAGTTTATATACAATTGTGAGAAAGTAACTAACTAATAATTAATCAGTAACACTACCACAACTAACACAACCATAACTGTAATAGCCCTGCAAGTTTGAGGGTATTTACTAGTATTCCAGCTGGGGGGTGGAAAGTAGAATACAACTGAGCAAGGAGAAAATACAATCAACCAAGGTGTAACCACAGTATGTAACAAAAATCTAAAAGTAAGAAATTCTAGTGGTCATCCCAAATCACGAAGGAATGAATATAGGCAAAAATGAACATAAAGCTGGATTTTAAATGAATCGACCAGCCGGAATATTAATGGTCGTAAGTTGCTGAAAGTCGGGCTCTGTGGGCCTGCAAACATCAAGAAATCCCAAACCAAACAAAGCTTAATCACCCAGGGCAGAAGCTAACATCGATGCTTAACCACCCAAAGCAGGGCAAACCAATACTGAAAATTTGACATAGTAGTCACTCAACAAATTTAAAATATCTTACTAATTCTCTAACATTAGCTTTTAAATTACACCAGAAAGTTTAGTGTCTAGAATAGCATTGCTTATACTAACACATAAAACAAGGGAAACTAGACTCTCATTCTTCAGAATAACCTTTTCTTCTCCCCACCTCCTCTGACCACATAAAAAAATAAAAATATTAAAAAACGGGTGATTAGGCATTGTTGTAAGTATAATACTCTGCTACATTGATTTTAAAGCAGGTTAACCTGTATGGATCCACATGCTATGCTACTGTGATACTATATGAGCCTCCTTTAACTAAGCTATGGCCTAGTTTCAATTAACAAACAAAACTAAGCTGGAAGGTCAAGCACCACGGGACCTGGATCCAATGTGTGACTAAGCAGTTTTCTTAGGGGCTGAACCAGCATAATCAGGTATGCAGAAGGTATACAACAAAAGATAAAATAAAACAGTTACAGGTGGAATCTTTATTTTCTCTCCTCCATTAGAGACGATTAAACCGAACATTATCACCCAATGCATATCACACACACTTGTTAGTATCTACCTCTGCAGGATAAGCTACAACTTTCACATTTGTTTCATCAGATATTTCAGGATAACAAATAACATATTTTGAAATGGAACTAAATAATATGACATGTGCTCAAGGATTTTTCCAGTCAAATACACACAATTTTTTAAGTAATTTATTCAGTCCATTATCAGTCTAAATAGTTTAGTGGCGAAAATGAAAAATATACATATAAATCAAATTGTCTTCACTAGTTTTGTCCTTTCATAAATCAGTTAATACATGATGAGCATTTCAGACTTTCAATTCCAATGACTGAAAACTTATTCAACCACTGCACATCTTACTAAATATAAAAGCTGCATGTTGTAATTCTAAATCCCATGTCCATATATATTGAGCTAAAATGAAATGAGACTTTATCGTGTCCCTTTCTTGCTGTACCTAAGCTATAATACAATCTGCCATTCTCAGTGGTTACAATAATGAACAATAGTAGTTTAGAAAATGCCTTTTTCCTGGATGATTTTTATGCATATTTGCTAAAGAAGCTCCAAGCAATAGTCTAGGTTTAATAGGAGACGATAACAAGAATGTAAACGCAATTCCTTATTTTCCGCATAACTACGTGTGCTTGAATGTTATACATGTCCTAAGCCTGGATAGAATGTGAAGGTTGTTATAAGCAGTCGGTGTAAAACATTGTCGAATCTCTATGATATAGAAACTGCATGTTTTATCACTGAGAAAGCAAATGCTGAAGTTGTGAGTCGGCAAAATGTATGTGGAAATACTGAGACAGTATTACTTTCCACCTATCATGCTGTGATGAAATTGATCTAGTTGTAATGAACATAGCAAATCACATCTTATGATAATTTAGTTGTACTCGCCACTAAGATTTCGATGGAAAACATAATACTTGCTAATTATAAATAGTATTATTGCTAATACAGCTTCTGCTTAACAATGTTTATTATAGACTGAATAATAGATTCTTATAAGCACAAAATACACTGACCTCGTTCACTTGCAATGCCTGTGCTACTAGAATTGATGCTCTTTAGTCTCTGCAAGATCTCATCAACTATTTTCTGTTTCAAATGGCGCGGCAACTCGAGCGCCGCATTTTCTCTCGAAAACTCACCTTCTAAAGACTTCACCTATATTTGCACAGCAGTTTTATCAAATTCAACTCAACAGTAACTTATTAACTCAGGTCATCAAATAGAAACAGTCCTCGGTTCTTACCAATTTAATCAACTCCACCGGCTTAAATGCCTTACGGATTTGAATCGATTCTTCCATTTTCCGAATCTGATCTGGATTATACAACACAACTGCAACAAAAACACAATATAAATTGAAGAGGAAACCTTCTTCTTTTAGAAATTAAAATAAAACTAGAGAGAGAGAGAGAGAGAGAGAGAGAGAGAGAGAGAGAGAGAGAGAGAGAGAGAGAGAGAGAGAGAGAGAGAGAGAGAGAGAGAGAGAGAGAGAGAGAGAGAGAGAGAGAGAGAGAGAGAGAGAGAGAGAGAGAGAGAGAGAGAGAGAGAGAGAGAGAGAGAGAGAGAGAGAGAGAGAGAGAGAGAGAGAGAGAGAGAGTTAGTTACCGTTGTTGGAGACGTTACTGGAGGAGATATAAATTGAAACATAGAGAGAACGAAGAACGAAGAGAGCAACAACAATATTGAAAAAGCAAAATAAGAGAGTGGTTCTCTTGTAGGAACAAATCCACTTCCCTCTCGCCATTTTCTTCTCTTCATCACATCATTGCTTTCTATTTTATCTCTCTCTATGTAGAAACTGATAAAGGCTGCTATCACTTTAATGTTTTCTTAATTAGTCTCAGATTCTTGAACCACCAAATTCAATTTTGTGATTACCTTTTACTATTATTAATTTATTATGATTATTGAACTAAGATTCATCACACGCTAAGGACCTAGATTGAGTTTACACTTTCGGCTGAACATCGAAGTGATCGAACACTGTTTGCTTCTATCCAACGCTTTTTTGTCTCAGCTGGTGAAATTGAGATTAGACGGAACACTTAATTATTTTTGTGCTTCCGCATTTATTCATAGTTTTTAATGAACAAAAACTGTGTATAATCGGGTGTCAAATGATTTAATTTAGGATTTAACATGGATATACATAAAGTGTAAAAGTATTTTATATTATTGATAAATTATTTATTATTTATTTGTTAATTATTATTGATTTTTAAATAAAAATAATATAAATTAATGGTGGATAATGAAAGGACAATATAATGTCAATATAGATGTTAAACTTTTTAATTTAAGAGTATATGTAAGATTTATATGGGGATAATATTATCTATAATCTATAATTATATTTAAAAGTTATGATAAATAATTAAATTAAGGTATAAACAAATTTGTATTTTCGATGCATATTTTTGTTGTTGGTGGTGTAACTGTTGATGAAACTTAAATTTACTCCTTCAAATATTCAATTTGTTGAAAAATCTTACATTTTTATGAATTGAAATAAATGAAAGGACAAAAGGTTGGTTTGTAGGTGATATTTCTTTGATATATTTTTTTGTTCTCATAATTTCCTAAACATATTACAACCTCTCTTAAGTCTTAAGTAAGTAATGCTACATGATACACCTAAAATTATTTTTCTATCTCACACCATTCAAAGTCTGTGATTGGACCTATAAAAAAACAAAATTACTTGATTTTTTTACTTTTATTCAAACAATTCAATTTTTAAAGAGCTTTATCTTATAAAAAAACTAAAAACAAAATTTTGGAGAAGGAGATACAATATCAAATTGTAGACTCTAAAGTAGACACCATTCAAACATGACGAGAATGAGTAAATTGTATAAAATCTCTCGTTATAACTACGTCGTCCTTCTAAATTGTAATTGATAAAATCTCTTAATATTCGTTCAAAATCAATGTTATTTTAACTTCATATATCATTTATCCATTCTTATTTTTATTCCACAATAATAAATTAGAAAAATCATAATAATACGAAAACAAATACCAACTAACTTATTTGATAAGATTTCATGCTTTCATTTCTTTCTTTATTATAGTTTCTTCATAAATATGTTAGGTTAAAGAAGTCTATTTAGCTCAATAGAGGACCTTTTAAAAGTTTAAACCTAATTGACCCATTTAATTATAGTTGATATTATATTATTTTGAAGTTATATAATAGGAAATTATAATTTAGTTATTGGTATATGATTTAATTCTCTAATCCATTTAGTCAAAATGATACCAACAATATATTTATGTAGTGGTGTAAATTGTAAAACCTCATTAAATTCTTAAGTCAATTATTCAATTCTTTAGCGCCATACTTATTAGGAAGACCATGAATCCAAAAGAAATTAGTTTAGGGAAAACTGTTATAAAGGGAAAAAAAAAGATTTTAGGAAATGAATTAGTTGAGGAGGTTTAAAAATAAATTCCTCCAAACAAGTGCACCTTTGTATCAAGAAGCGTTGAATTCTTGCTTACCTACAACTGGTAGAACCGCGAAGTAAAGAGCTTGAAGCGATCATATAATGAAGATACTGGTTACCGGCGCTTCTGGTTACCTCGGGGGAAGACTCTGTAATTCCCTCCTCCGTCAAGGTTACTCCGTCAGGGTGCTCATCAGGCCAACCAGCAACCTCTCCGACCTTCCTCCGCCCTCCTCCTCCGCATCTCTCGAAATCGTCTACGGTGATGTCACCGACTACGCCTCTCTCCTATCTGCATTCTCCGGTTGCTCCGTCGTCTTCCACGTCGCCGCTCTCGTCGAACCCTGGCTTCCCGATCCTTCTAGATTCTTCTCAGTAACCACTCACCTTTTTGACTCATTATTTATTTGCCTTTAATAATGCAGTAAATAGAATAACGGAATTCCTTAAATTAATTGTTGTGTTAGGTTAATGTTGGAGGATTGAAAAATGTGTTGGCGGCGGTGAAGGAAACAAAGACAGTGGAGAAACTGATATATACGTCGTCGTTTTTCGCTCTAGGACCAACTGATGATGGAGGTGTTGCTGATGAGAATCAAGTATAATGAGGAGTTAATTCTATGTTTTCAATGTGTGTTTGTGTATTGTGTTCTTAGAATTTCAATTAATTGAAATTGCAGGTCCACCATGAGAAATTTTTCTGCACTGAGTATGAGAAATCAAAGGTTGCTGCAGATAAGATTGCTCTTCAAGCTGCGGCCAACGGATTTTCTATTGTGTTGCTTTATCCAGGAGTAATCTATGGGCCCGGCAAGGTCACCGCAGGGAATGTTGTTGCAAGAATTGTACTGTTTCTGTTTCTTCCACTCCACTTTTTTGTTGTGTTTTATCAATGTGATATTGTGAGATATGTAGTTGTTTGTCTAAATGGTTCTTTTGATATGCGTTTTTCTAACTGTCTGGTATGCAAATTAGAGCTTTTGCTTTAAACAACTTAATTAGACCCTCCATAAGTTATTTTTAGCTTATTTCTAACAACTTATTGAAATCAGTTAAAAAACTTATAGGAAGATCATGTGCTATTTCTTAAGCTCTTCCAAGCACCTACTTATTTAAGTGGTTATCATGCGAGAGCTTAGACCTCTTTTAAGCTTATTGAGTTAAACTAAAAAGAGCCAATCGAAATATATGAGCTATTTTCATTAGTTCTTCCAAGCATTTGCTAATAAATGCTTATATGATAAGATAAACCCAAAAAAATCTTCCAAGTAAGCTCTCTATAAGCTTTCCATACATAAAAAAAATCCTAATTGTGATAAGCACCACACTTGACCATTTTTTGTCCCCTTTGAAAAATATAGTAGTTTTTATTCATTTAGAATTTTACAACATGGTATACTTTACTGAAAGCGAAAATATTCTTGATTTTGTTTCACTCCTCAGATAATAGAACGCTTTAGTGGCCGATTACCTGGTTACATAGGCTCTGGAAATGATAGATTTTCATTCAGCCATGTTGATGATGTGGTGGATGGACACATTGCAGCAATGAAAAAAGGACAAATTGGGAATAGGTATCTACTAACAGGTGAAAATGCATCATTCAAGCAAGTTTTTGACATGGCTGCTTCGATCACAGATACTACAAAACCAATATTTAGCATCCCTTTGTGGATGATTGAAGCATATGGCTGGTTGTCAGTTTTATTTGCTCGAATAACTGGAAAGCTTCCCCTGATCAGTCCACCGGTAAGCTCTCTCTTGTTTTCACACTTCTTAAAATTTTCATATGGTGTACTATGATGATGTTATTGTATATCTGGAAGCATTCTTCAGTGCAAAGGATCCTTTTCTTCTAAATGCGTCCTAAGTCCTAACCAACTTGATATTTATTTTAACATAAAAATTAGCATCATTTTCTATTATTAGATAGGAGACTTTTTAGGAATTAATTACTAAGAATTATGAGTATGTAGGAGTTACATTTTTTTATAAAAAAAACCCACTTATCTTTTGTGAAGATTATATAAGATGCTATCCTAATTAGTACTTATTGTGTTTATGATAATAATTTTTGCAACTCCATATTTATGCGTTTGTAATAAAATTCTTGTAACCCAGGACACTAATAAACGATCATACTAAAATTTTCTTGATGTGGCAATTCAAATACCTTTACCTCTGCGCCTATAAATGGACCCACCAGGAGGACAAGGTGCAAACTAGCATATGAGCTAAAAAACTAGACATTGGTTCCCATTCCCAGGTGTATTGTGCGTGTCTCTTGGGTTTCCTAGAGTTTCCCTATCTTCTGCCTAAAAAAGACTCACCAAGTCCATAACACACAACTATTCACAAAAGGCAAACACATACAATATAATGAGATAGAAAAAAGGTGTCGAGAATGTAGTTCTGTCTTCTTTGTGCTGAAATAAGGAAACAAGTGACATAGTTGGCTTAGATATTGTATCAAGAGCTCCCACACTGACCTTTGTGGCATACTGGCATTGCAGCAGCGTTATTAGCTGCTACTGGCTTGGGATCATGGTCTTCCATCAGTGTGCATTGAGTGTGATTCATCTGTTGCACTCCATATGGTTTCAGACAGTTGCCCTCTCTCCTCATGCTTGTGCTTAGTTTGTTAACTCTATCTTTGCACTGAAGCAGATGTTTTGATCCATTTGCATCATGCATGGTCTCCATGAAGGCAACAAGGTAGCAAAATGACTGGCTAACTAGTGTCAGTCGAAGAAGCTATTTGGCCTGCACACGCAGGAGCAATCTCCATAGGGATGTGGCTATCTTCTCGTTAATAATCCTATAGGTGTTTGAGTGTTTCCTTACCTTGTGTTGTGCTATAGTGGTTTTTTCCTCTCCTTGATAAAGAAACCTTGGAGAACCAAGGGATGATTTTAGAAGAAATTAAAGCATACTATTGCAAAAATAAGATTTACTTCAGAGTATGATCTATTGTTGTATTGCACTTTTTCTTGTCTCTAATTATTGGCTCTTGTTTTAATCCCGTTTTATGTCCTTATGATTATCTGTATTTTAATCTTGGAGCAGACTGTGAATACTATAAGGCATCGATGGGAATACTCTTGTGAGAAAGCTAAACAGGAGCTAGATTATAGTCCCAGAAACCTGAAAGATGGACTCGCTGAAGTGCTACTCTGGTTGAAGAACTTGGGCTTGATAAGATATTAGTGAGAATATTTTAGTTCATTTTGTTCGGTTTTCCCTGTTGTAATATCATACATCAATCAATAGCTGTAACAAAACCACAATAACATTCAGAGTTAATTTAAATGTGCTTTAGTTTAAAAGTATTTTTTTGCTATCATTTAATTTAATTATGGTACTTAATAATAAAATTAACTTACTAGTGTGGATTCAAAACCCATTTGTTGTGTCCCTTTCCTATTCCATTCCTCCATTTTCATCTAATTGGAAGAATGGAAGGCCTTCTATAATCAAGGTTTTAGTAGCGGGGCTTAATTAAAATTTATGAATTAATTTATAAATTGTGTGAACTTTTCTTTCTTAGAAGAATTTTGTGTGAATTAAAGTATTAAAACTCAACAGTTATTAGTTTATAAAAAACCGTCAACAATATTAGGCTTTTTAAATTTTAAATGAGAATAATTCTTTTAATTTTTACATTTTTATAGACCTTTGTATCTTTGATTCTTCTTATTATCTTTGCTAGATTGAAACCAAGGTCGACCTGATCGTTGAGAGTACTCAAAAAGCCACTTTATTGAATAGTTTATATCCATTGACCTGTTTTTGTTTGAAAAGATAAATAAACAAACTTTCCTCCGATACTCTAATATGTGATTGTAGTATATTTGAAAGCGAATTAAAAATATATGGTGATTATACATCTTACCTGTAGAGTCAAATGAATCAAACTAATTATACATTTATCAGGAATTCAACTAATTATTTAGCTTAATAAACCCGCTTCATAAACAAAAATAATTGACTTATTAAATTTATAATTCGATTTGATTATATATATATATATATATATATATATTTTAACTTTAATAATCATCATTCGAGTTAACAAACTAGTTTAATCAAACTAATAAGAACTTTTGATAAACTAAATTTATTCAAATTAATAACTTGAATCGAATAATTCATAAATTTCAATCTAGCTGAATTCAAATTGAAAATATAACTCATTTTCAAAACAAATAAATCCATATTGAGTTTGGTCACCAGCAGTTATAAGTAATGAAGATGCATTGAATTTGGACCCAAAAAATATGGAAATGATATAGTGAACAAGTATGGAAACTAATATGCATTTTTTAAATTACAGTGTTGCAATTTTATAGCCACTAACCTAGGCACCCGAGTCCATTTCCATTTGGGGTCCAACGGTAACACGAGTGGGCCCCATCTTATATGAATCTCATTTTGAATTTCATTCTCATTCCTTCTCAGCTACACAGAAGAAGAAGAAGAAGAAACATTGTTTGAGTCTGAAAATGGTGGCAGCATACGAGGAAAGTCGTAGGAAAAGAATGGAAGAGAATAAGAAGAGAATGGAGGCACTGAATCTTCATCATCTTTCTAAATCTCTTCATAAGTCCACTTCTCCAAAACCTTCTCCTTCTAAACCTCGTACCCCAAACAAAGATAAAGAACTCGTTCTTGTAAGGAGATCTGGTCGTGTCGCCAATCTTCCTTCTCCTCTTTACAAACAAGTAACCACTCTCTCTCAATCTTTTTATTTTTCACTTTCACTTTCCTTTCCAACTTCTCTCTCACTCTCATTTCTCTTTCTCACAGGTGCTTCTTGATCGCGTCACTATACCTAGAAGGTGCTACACTTCAACTTAAATTCCACATTTCTTACTCGTAACATATTTGTTCTCCCCAAAAGTGTGTCACTCACGTGTTGAATAAAATGTATTTAAGTTAAAAATTTAAAAATTAACTTTTTTATAACACATGTAATGACACTTTGTGGAACAAACTCTCCTCACGTAGATACACTCAACATTTTCAAACACTCTTAGTCATATTCTATGTTTTATACTTATTCTTTGGATTTTTCATCCCAATTTATACGGAAATATCTTAACATTTTGATAAAATTGAGCATTATAGTATGTTTAAGGTGACTATGCTAACTTGTAAAAGAATAATTACGCTTTCGTGTTAATCTTATGTTTTTTCACATCGCCTGCATTGTCCTTTAGTTGTTCAAATTTGTCTAATGTTGTGTCGGTTTTCGGTGTTGTAGTGTCTGTGATTCCTTGTATGCCAATCTTAGTTGACATGATTTTTTTGCATATCATGTGTGTAGAAGTTATAACAGGCACAGGGATTATTCGAACCGGATATATGCTTCGGATGAAGATAGAGAGGAAGCTATGGAGAAAGCACAGAAGATAGAGTCGGATTTAGATTCTCAGTATCCTACTTTTATTAAGTCAATGCTCCAATCACATGTTAGTGGCGGATTCTGGCTGGTAATACTCTTCTCTTACTTTTTATTAATGGGTTGCAGCTGCATCATTACAACATTGTTCAAATAAACATATTTGTGATTCTGATTTGTGTTGCTTGAATAAGATAGCACCGAATGCCTCAGTTGCAAATGTTGCTTCAATACTGCAGAAGTGGATCAGTTAAAAATGCATTTTGATTTGTTTATACCCACAATTTATAATATCATTGTGTTTCGACAATCCTTGAAAACAGGGTCTTCCAGTCGATTTCAGCAGGAGAAATCTCCCGAAACGGGATGAGACAATTGATTTGATAGATGAGGATGGGAATGAATATCCAACAGTTTATTTGTCTCAAAAAAGAGGACTTAGTGGTGGATGGAGAGGTTTTGCAATTTCTCATGACCTAGCAGATGGGGATGCTTTAGTTTTTCAATTGATCAATCGCACTGCATTCAAGGTGATTCCAGTCATGCCAGGGTGCTTCACACATTCATCATATTTGATTATGTCTATGGTATTTATGAATGTTACAACAACAACAAAAAATGCTTGTGATCTGCTTGATGAACGAGTTCTTCACCTTTTCATAGATTTTTCAAAAGTGTGTTGGTTTTTTTCAGTTCATGTTCTGTGATTACTACTAATGCAGCATTGTAGTTGATTAGTTTCTTTGCTGTGTTTTTACCGAAATTATTTTGAGCTATCTCAATACTGCTATCATTTACAATTTGAATGTATGAAATTTTGCATTGTCCCTATTCTCTACTTTTATTTATTATGACATAAGGTGTTTGCTAATATTTTCTTTCAGGTTTATATTGTTAGGGTGAATGGTCTGGCTGAGGAGGGTGAACAACATGAGTAAATTGCACCTGGAGATTAGAGTCAGTAAAATTTATCTAGGTATTATTCTGGGTTTTGCTAATTAGAACACTCTTTGAAGCACAATTTATTTTCTTGTAGAAATTTATTAAACTAGTGAATGAGCTTTCACCAAAAGCAACAAAAAATAGTGAACGAGTAATCTTAGTTGCTTATGAGGGTTATGGTTTGGCACACTAAAGTTGGCGTTCTCTTTTGCTGTTGCAAAGATATTCACATAAACTAATGCATTTTGTCTTTAAGATCCATATTTGGTGTGTGTCAAGTCCATATTATTAGTTGGGTTTTGCTTTTACTTTTTATACTAAACTATTCTTTATTGTCTGCAATTATACTATGGGCTCAGAATATTGTTAAGTTGAATTGAAATGTGAATCACCATATGTTAACAAGTTGGGTCACTTGTGCTATGTATTCTCAAATATAGCTATGTTAGTCTTAGATAATAGTGCCATCATGCCATGTATTTTAATTTTTTACTCACCATTGTCCATTGGCATTAAGCTTGGGACCTGTACAAGTTTTTGAAGTACATTTAGATTCTTATAAAAAATTATTACACCAACGAAAGAACATTCACGAAAAGAAATAAAAAAAATAGTGAATGAGTATATATTAGGCACACTAAAGTTTGTCTGGCTTCACTTTACTTTCCTATCACATTCTGTCTGGTTCTTTTGCAATTGCAAAAATAATCATTTAAACTTATATGCTCCACATTCAGTTTGAACTTAATTATTAGTCTTTTATTTTGGTGATCTCATAAACTGTGCAACTTTTTGGCAGGTTAGTATGAAGTTGAAGTTCAATCTTGGGGAGTTTTTGGTGACGTTTTGGACAGTTGTTTTGGCTGATAATATGATATCTAACTTGTTTTCTATGTATCAACTTGAGGCTGGTTACTACAAGTGAACTTATACATATGTATAAAAATGAAATATATAAGTGATATATCTATCCCTTGATGGTCTTTCCTCAATTTTGCAAGCTTCATTAATTGTTCAATACAAAATTACTTCTATTGAATGGCTATTATGGTGTTTATGAGAGACATGTTTCCTCAAACACCACCTTTTAAATATAAAAGTTCCATGTATCAACGCAACTCTTAATAAAATTAGGATTTTCATAATTCATTATTACTATTACACCCAAGCCTAAATATGTGACTTCTTTGTGTCTATAAATTTATTAATCATGTCATCAATTATGCTTAAATGTTCATACAATATTCTATTCTCCTGAATGGAATTTCTCGCGACTCAAACCTATGATCTCTTTGACTTATTGTCAAAGTTTTTATTGAGTGACAAAAGTCTTCTAAGTTATAGATTTAAGATATGGTAGGCAGCTTAGTAACTTTTCATAAAATCACAAGTTGTCCCACAAAAAATAAAGTAGCTCTATTTCTCTATGTTATTAGTTGAAGTATTTGTTTATGCTAAGTTTTCTTTTACCTCGAAATGAAAACACTAGAAAGCTATAATATAATTTAGAGCTACGAAATTAAAAGTGGTGAGGATGGTTCAATGAATCAATCCAACCAAATAATGTCTCTATGATTAAGATATTGATCTCAACAATAATACAAAATTAATTCCTTTATGCTTGCTAGATAACCACCACATGCACGTGTATGTGGGTCTATGACCACTCCCATCACCCAACTATTCTTTCATCTTCTTCTGTCTTTCCATGTCTATAATCTATATATGGTTGTGTACTTGCACTAAGATGAATAAATGGATATTTGCACACTTGACACTACACCATGTGGGTTCACACTCACATGACCTTCCTTCACTAAACGACATTTTGCTCCTTCTGAACTTTCTTGTTCAATGTTCATCTATGAATGATAATGGGTGAACTGAATCATTCCCAACATATAGACGGTGGTTATGGCCCTCTAACTCTCTTATTTATTATACTTCATATTCTAGGTGTATGCTTTGCATATTTACATGTTGGGTGGTAGTACCCGATTCTACGCACTTCGTCAATTTTTATATTATTATTACAAAGACTTCTTTTATATAGAACCTGGTACGTCGAACCTAATACGTAATATATATGCTAAGCAAAGGGAACCATGTAACTATCATAATTTCATTTCCCATTTTCTAATTCTATCAAAAAGTATGGACCTTCTCACTTATTAAAACAAAAAAGCCAACTAAGTTTCTTGCATGAAATAAGCCCTAACAGTTTCATCTTTCTTAATGAGGCCAACTTTGGGTATTTGTGACATCATTTCAAAGAAGGAAAAAAAAACAGCACAACCAAAGGTGTTGGACTTGACAGCTACCTTCTTAACAGACGAGTACAAATTATGATCTTATCTCCTTCCAAAGCATTCTTCCATATTATGCAAGTAACTAGGAAAAAATCCAACTTGAATATCACCAAAACAATACACATTGAAGTTAATGTCTTATGAAAAGTTTAAGGCATACCAAGATGCAGTTTGAAACAAACACACTCTCTTTTTCTTCCTTCTTTTCTTATCCTTCCTAAAGATTTGTCAGTATCTATCCAACAAAGAAAATATTACAACACCTTTCTATCTCTCTCCATCACACACACACACACACACACAAAAGGATTATAGAGTGAGAGTTTCTGGTATTACAACATTGAATCTTGTTATCTTTCAAGATAATCTCAGTGACACTGTTATGGAAGCACATCATCATCACCAAAAGAAGAAGGAAAATAATGTGGATAAGGAAATTTCAGAAAGAGCTCAGTTAAAGCAAGAAAAAGAAGAGCAAGCATTACCAAAATCTCCTTCTTCATCATCCCCTTCTCATGAGTTTTCCTTCACAAACTCTCTCCACTCTTCCTCCACCACAATCCATGCCAACTCCAAAGCTTCTCTACCTTCCCTTGCACTTGATTTATCTCCTGCTGATGACATTTTCTTCCATGGTCACTTGCTTCCTCTTCATCTACTATCTCATCTTCCTTCATCACCTCGCTTTTCAACCAACTCGTTTCACAGCTTACTAGAAGATGAAAACCACAACAAGGACAATGGCTGCAGCAGCAGCAACAGGAACAATATCACCATAGATAACATCGACAACAATAGCAGCAACAGTAACAGCAACAACAACAATATCGGGAAATGCAACATTATAAGGACAAAGGAAGAAAGCAAGTCCAAACCTACTTTTTCATTGTTTGGTTTAGTAAGAGGGCATAAAGGGTGTCAAGTTAGAGATAAGGAAGATAAAGAGAAGCAAAAGAAAAAGCTTGGGTTTGAAGTGATCCATGCACTAAAGAGGTACTTACAAATTGTCCAGCCACTAGTGCTTTTCAGAGGAAGAAGAGAAAAAGTTGGGTTACAAAAACAGTCTTATTCTTCTCACTCAGGGAATTTGATCAGAAGAAATAAGCCAGAGTTGATTGGAAGAAGAGGAGGATATTCAGCACCAGCATCAATGAGAACTTCTCAAACAAATAGTAGTCTCTTACTTGCAACCACAACTCTTCCTTCTGATAATGATAGTACCATGGAAGAGTTGCAATCAGCTATTCAAGCTGCAATTGCTCACTGCAAAAATTCTGTTGCTAGAGAACACAAATGCTGAAACACATAATCAAGATAAATGGTTTTTTCTCCTTAATGTCAGTACCTAGTGTATTGAAGTATTCTTGATTTAAAATTCCATGTAGAGTTCAACACTTCCTTCTATCTACTCAACTCAGTGTCATTTGATAAATATATATTGTTCCTTGTGTTACATATCTTTGTTAAGCTCTTCATAACATATAAGTGCTTTATTTTCTTCAAAGACCACACATTATTATCATTCATAGAAGGGCTAGAAAATTTGTTGCAATAAAAAGTTAGATTACTAGTTTTGTAATTAAAACTAAATCAATTAGCATCTTAAATATCAATTGTCAATCTTCAATATATCAGAATCTCTTTAGAGTCCACTAGCTTTAAACAATTGATAGATCTAAATTCTAGATCAAACATTTTCCAATTTCTATACCGAATTCTCAAACTAGTTCAGCATGAAGATTAAGCACACTTGCAGAATAAAGAGTAGTGTTTCAATAAAATCTTGTCTGATGTGGAACAAAAATAAATAGTCAGCTACAAAGTGAATCTTAGTCCAAATTGGTGGATTCCAACACATAGATGTAACAGTTATTGTTGTCACTTTGGTGCCTTCTACATTTACTTCAATAAACAATTTGTGAAACATGTTGAAAACAAATAGGGATGGGATTATAGGAAAAATAATTTTAGTTTTTTATTTTCTAAAAAAGGGTTTAAATCTAAACTCCTAAACTATCCTTCTATATCAACATTTTTTAATAACAACAAGACATTAGTCCAATAATATAAGACTCTTAGATACAAGAAACGCTAAAAAATCAAGGGCATGCTTCCTTAAAGTAATATTGGTTAGGAAGGAAAGTCACGGGAGCACATCTTTTATGTCATTTTTTTTTACCACTTCATATATCATTAATTATAATTGGTTGAAAAAATTATTTAAATCAAAATTATAATTATTAAATATTTTTGTTGCCACACATAAAATAGTGAGACAACAGATGTGCTATCGAAAATCACACATCCAAAAAAAGATTAGTTGATTGGTAGTATAAAAGACCACTTCTTAGTAGAAAAACAAATAACCAAGTCTAACCACAACTCAACCCAGGTTAAGTTGGGCTTTAGTGTGCATGGGCTTTCAGGCCCACTTGTAGAAGAAATTTCTGGGTTGGGTAAACTATTAGCCCACCAAATATTGGGCCAAAATATTCCATCATCTTTGCCTGAACACCACAAAGAAATTATATAAATAAATAAATAAATAAATAATGAAAGGCAAATGAGTACTCACATCACAAGTGGCAACTAAGGAACCAAGTTTGGTTCGTTATCCTTATTCCTTACCAACACCATTACCAGTTACCACTCTCGTCACTTTTCCTCTTTTACACTCTTCTGCATATCAAAACATACACCTCTATTTCACAACCTTATTCAACAAATAAACCAAAGCATGTTCTATAATTGAGACATAGTTTTAAAACATGTTTTCTTTATGTCCCAAAACTTTCATTTACCCTACCTCTTCTTTCTCTCACCATGCTCCATTACTCTTCTCTTTCCATTTCTTCACTAACCCATTTACCTTTCATCCTCGTATCTCTGCACTGAAAGCATCAGCTTCAGATGGGGATAATGTGCTTGGGAAACCGTTGATTCATCAGGGAAAAGAGTTCACCACAATTTTGGATGAACAAGGTGATAATGATATCATAGCAATGAAGAAAACGAAAGCTTATGCATATGAGGAGGTAGAAGAAGATGATGATGATGATGATAGTGTTGAAGAGGAAAAATGGGTTGACTGGGAAGACCAGATTTTGGAAGATACTGTTCCTTTGGTTGGCTTTGTCAGAATGATTCTTCACTCTGGAAAGTATGTTTTTTTTTTTTTTGTTTTTTTTCAATTCTACTTATTAATCATTGATATTATACTTGGGAGTTAAGGAAAATGTAACTGGGAAAAGTAAAATTTTGTTGCATAACTATAAGACCTGTAATGCTATATGAGACTGAATGTTTGGTGGTGAAATGACAATAATAGAATAAACTCTATGAGTTCATTCCATATAATCTTGCCTTATGTGCTTTGGGCATGTGGGGAACACTTCATTAAGGAGATAGTCCAATTGTTAGAGGCAAAAGGAGAGTAAGATAAACTATTGGTGAAATTATTAGTGGAATTTTAATATCAATGTTTTGTCAATGGACATGATTTATGAATTATGATGAACATTATATGTCATTTGATCCATGTAGCTAACCCTAGCAAGTGGGAATAAGGTTTGGTTGTTGTATAGATACTTGTTGGATTGTTTGTGTGTGTGTATTTTTGCCTAACTCCAATGAATGTGTTCATTGATTGTGCGTGTGTTCGTCATCATGTAATTGTTCTATGCATTGCCTATATGATACTTGACATTTGCAATTGCTACTTTTCTCTTGATTATGATACTAGAAAGTAGAAACCTTTTATTTGTCAACTATCATGGTTTAGTTTGTGTATCTTCTCTCACAAATGTAGTTATATATTGCACATTTTTTCAGGGCAAATCAGAAAAATGATATATAAGACTACCTAACTCATGCGTAATACAGAACTCATACTAACTCTTGAGATTCAAATTTATCAAGCATAAAACGTGACATGTAACACTTAAATCATCAATAATTTTTTCAAGTACTTAAGCTTCATTTACTTACTTCCTCAAATATGATTTCAAAGCTATATATTCAAAAAAAAATAATAACAATGTGAAAAATACCTTAAGCTAAGTAAACAAGACACAATATCTAAGGTCTAAACAAGTTAGGAGTGCAATAGTTATGGATTCCTCAGTTTCATTCCAAAACTTAAATTCCTTGTTACCTGCATTTATATTTGGGAGTGTGGCTAGATGAGTCACACTACGACATACATCTAGGGTTCTATCTGTAAACAATTTGCTACAAACAAACAAACAAAAGCAAGAGGGAGAAAGAGTAGTTGGATAAAGGATGCTGGAAATGTCCTCTCTTCGGCGAGAGACTACTGATATAGTGTTCTGCCATTTTCAATATTGACATGTTGATGTTGTGTGCTTTAGATCTGGGCAAATATGAAGCAAGCAAGGCAAGAGGGATTTTATTAGTCCAAACTCCATTGTCATGGGAAATTAAGGCAACCCTTTTTCTATGGTCACATGGAGGTTTAATTGCCTAGCATTTCATAGATAGGGAAAAGGGAACAAAAAATAATGCCATTTACTAGTTACTACTAATTAATCTCCTTACACAAAACCAGTCCTTTCTAACCATTTTCATGTATGTTCATGTTCTGTTTTTTTACTGTTGGAAACTGAAATAATACCTTGTTATGATTTCATTCCGTAGATATGAAAGTGGAGAAAGACTAACTCCAGAGCATGAGAAAGTCATTCTCGAGAAGCTACTTCCCTTTCATCCAGAACATGCGAAAAAGATCGGCTGTGGAATTGATTATATCACGGTATCTCCCTCTCTCTCTTTCTCTGTCTCTTTCTTTATCTCATTCTCTGTCTCAGACATACACACACACATCACAGCAGGTGTACTGCTTTTGTTCACAGAAAGCTTCCCAATGTTATGATCTTTTTTGGGTTGAGTCAAATAATTATAACATGTTTTTTAGTTTTAGCAACCTATTGGATGTATGACGGTGACATCAGTTGTTGCCTAATGCTAAGATTTTATAACCTTTATCCATAAAAAAATTAAAAGAGCTGCAAGGCTAATCTGACCCGCTAAAAATATGATTTGTCTCTTTTAAATAAATTGCAGGGTGCACTTTACTGATTAAATTACAAGAGGGTAGCTATTGATAAGGGAATCAAGGGACTTAGTTTTTGTTAATTCATAGCTTGGTATGTGGTTGCTTTTAGTTTAAGAAAGTTCCAAGCCATCAATTTGGTCATCGATGGTGATCCACTCCACACTTCACTTTGTGAAATTCTCCTTGCATATTAGAGGCCCCTAATCCTTAATAGAAGTAATCTAATTGCAAGTTATTGCATGATTGCATCCCATGATGTGCTAATGACTGAACGTAAATATTCTTGCTTTCACTTGGCTTTGCAATGTATTGAGTCTCTGGTAAGGCTAGGTTCTTTCTGCTCTTCATCTTGAAGTTTTCTTCATTTTACTCTTTCTAGCATATAACTCACTTGATGCTCCAAATCCAACAACTTAGCTTGATCTTTCTCTCATCCCGATGGAGTTATGAATTCACATAGTAAATGTATTTAGTGAGCTTATACCCCTGTAAAGTCTTTTGCACCTAGCTAGATTACAGTTTTTGGCCATGATGCTACCCTCATCTGTACTGTCTTTGATGCTGAAAAGGGTGTAAATTGATTGGATTCTGGTAGGCTAAACCCTATTAATGAGGTCGGGGCTGGGGAAAACAATGGCCCAAAGACCTGGATGGTTTATGTGTGGAGAAAGAAGAACAGTAACACCACTGAGTGCTGAGAGTTAGTTACAGGCCATTACCACCAGTTGTGTGTTGGGTTCTGATGGTTACAGGCAAATACCACTAGTCCACTAGTTGAATGTCGGGTTCTGATGCAGGGAAAGTTATTAAATTGTGTAGATTTAGTTGGAGTCTCATTTGGCCAGTATGTGAGTGTTTTGTGACTGAGATAGAGCTGCGTCTCAACGTTAGGGGCAGTGCACTGTGTTTCTTCAGTGTTTCTCGTGTTTTCTGGTGTATTATCCGCATATATACACCATTTTAATATCGATAATTCAATAAAGCACTAGCAGTTTCAGTTCATATCTGGGTTTGGTTCTTGAGTCTTATCAGATCCACTTATCCCTTGCTAGGCTAAAGAAAAGGCAATGCAAATAATGGCTTCTGATCTCGAACGGTCTTCCATAGCATTCCAATGCTATGCCTTATTATTATCATTTAAAATAAGCAGTTACTGCATTTGTCTCTTAAACACTCTCCAATTTGGTTTTTCTTGGGTGGCTATAACACTTGCTCTGTGGACTTTATATGTTGCTGAAAATATTATCGTTCTCTTTTCCCATGGCAGATCGGATATCATCCTAATTTTGACCGCTCACGGTGCTTGTTCATAGTACGCAAAGACGGAGAGCTGGTTGACTTTTCATTTTGGAAATGCATAAAGGGTTTGATCAGAATGAATTATCCATTATATGCAGACAGTTTCATTCTGAGACATTTCAGGAAGCGCAGTCCTAGTTTATGAGGTTGGAAATGTCTTTTGCTGTTTGTACCATCACAACATTTTATAATAGAGTTTGATCCCCCTCCCCCTTTATTTTTTATGCTTGGTGGCATTCCCTTTTAATGGTCTTCTGAAAGAAAAAACTGGTATAGAAATTTCTGGAGTTTAAAAGAATGGTCAGCATTTTGCCCCTCTATAAAAAAGATTGTCACCAATGTTGGAAAGTGACTTCATTCTATTGCTGACAATGTTTAGGTGATTTAAAAATGTGGGAATGTAGATTGTGTATATAGATCTCTGATATTCTGCATTTCAGTTCAATGGTATTAAGTTTTAACAATCAAGGAGTAAGGGGTTTTAATTGGTTGTTATGTTTTTTAAGGAGAGGGGTTGTTGTTTTAAGGTTGGGACATATAATAGCTTCTGGCAGTAAATGAACATACATAGTAATTTACTAATTGCAACAATTGATGAATTGCTTGCAAAGGGGGTCAACTATAAACATTTCAAGCAAATTGTTTCAGCTCATAAATAATTGTCCCTAATCAATATGCTCCTTATTAGTAGTCTTTTTTTTTTGTACTACCAAAGTATTTCCTCACCTTTTTAGATAGGGAACTAATCCCTTTCGGGATTTGTGTCTTCCCCTTCCAATAAGTGTCGCTTCTAGGAATCAAACCATCAACCTTAGGAACTCAGTGGGGTCTTACATTAGATCAACGTCTTGTTGGTTTATTAGTAGTCTTTGAAGCCAGTAAAGGTAGATCTCAATTTGTTTGATCATCATTTTGAAACAATACTCCACTTTTCCTAATTTATAAGTCATCTTTTATAGAGCATAGGATTCTTTTAGAAGGAAAGGATTATTAGATAAACTAAGTTATGGTTCATGACAGGTTTGTGTTATTTACTCCAAAGCATAAGCTTAAATTATGTGAGAATGAAGCAACATGTTGAACGTCTTTCTAAAAGGTACAACACAATTGAGAGATGGCTATCTTCCTCAAGTATGATATTGATAGTTTGATACATGTTCTGTGTATAACAAATGATTTATTAGTATAGGTATATTTTAGTAGTGATCTCTACATGAATCAGAAAATAAAGATCACCCAATTGTAGTTTTCATCTTTGTGGCAATCACAATTTTCTCTATCACCACCATCTATGCAATTAACATCATCATTATCATCACCACAATTGTTACTATTATCACCACAACCACCATTTTCATAATGATTTTCACCATAATCATTGATATCATCGTTGTCGTCACAAATATTATCATCACCATTACTATCGTTACTTCTTCATCGTCGTTGTCATTCTCAACACCACTATCATCAAATTACCATTGAAATCACAATCATTGTAGACATCACCACCACCAGATTCTTTTTATATGTCTAATTCTGTTTAAATCTACAACAAACACCAAAGAATAGGCAAAACAAATTTTTTTTACCATGATTTAACTATTTGGCCTATGTTGTTCTCCATGTGTATCTAACAATGGGTATCAAAGATATCCTTAATGATTACTCAAGACAAAACACATATTCTTTTTCTTTATAAGTGTAGTCTTAGATTCTTTTTCACAAATCAAAAAGTTATTTATTTTTTGTTTTTAACAAAATTGATAGTGTTTTCCTATAGCCTTCTTAATTCCTCTTCCAACTACTTCATTCACAATTATGTTTTCTCTCCATCAAGGTATAATGAATAAAAAATATTAATATTGTTAGGTTTATTTTAGTTGAACTCCCACATTAAAAAAACTCATGAAACTAATGTCTTGTTTTTTTTTTCTTCTTTCCATTTTGGACTATTATTATGTATTGATTTTCCGAGGTGGAGAACCACATAGGATTAAAAGTTGAGAAGGTTGATGAAGATCACGTGTGAGGGTGTTGAAGAACAAAAACATCATCATCGTGTCTGGTCGTAAAAACAACCACCACAATATGTCAGATAATCACGTGGATTCTCATGCAATCCTCTATCACTCTACTTGCTATACTCACACACAAGCCTATGCACACTTTTCTAACTTTGTTGCCTTACTCAACCAAACAGAGACAAGATTCATAAGAAAACAAGAGGGAAAAAACTAATAACAATGCAAACACAGCTATTCCTTTTAGGTGGGTAGGGTTTTGGGCAGAGAAAGTATTTATAGATTATTTACTAACGAGAGTTTATGATCTTATACATTATTTGCCAATTCTTTATCAACTAGATCAACATTTTTTTTTGTCAAAGACACTTCCTTAGCAAGAAAGTTAGTTTATATGGTGAATCAAGGGCTGACACACATTATAGTGAGAGTGTACACACCTCTAAAAATTTGTATGTATTATTCATATAGTTAATATTTTTATACTATTGGTTATATAAAATTACACTATTGTCACTCATTTGTCATATTCTGGTACATTATGGACAACTTAATCAATATTATCAAATTAAGATTAGTCATTGATTTAGTTAGGTTATTGGATCAATCCTCGGATTAGTGGGCCATTAGTTTAGTTAAATCAATTTATACAAAAAAAATTAACAATATTATAATAATAATTGACATTATGTAATAATTTTATACTTTGGATTTACAAAACATTAATTAAATAATAAACTATAAGAAGTTTTTGTATAACAAAATGTCACAAATAAGTAAGAAGCGTCATCAAACAACATAGGTTTTATGTTTTAATAGCAAGAAAAGTGGACAACCAAGTTTAAAACTTAATTAAATAACTACAACAAACCTATCAAATGACATCCAAAATCCCAAACTCCAATAACAACAAACATAACTAAAAACTATTTGAAAACACAATATTTCTTTTTCCTCCTAAGTGGACATATATTGACGTTTTCTTAAATATAAATTGATTGAATCAATCGATCGAAATACTGGTTTTATGGATAAAATAATCGAGTGATTGATTCATACTAATTATGATTTATGATCAATTGGATGAGCGGCTCAGACGAGTTAGGTATATGTTTTAGGTCAAACGAATCGATCTGAGCCATATTTAATAATACTACAGTCAATACAACTTGAACCCCAATCCTCAGTCATGAATCAATCACACTGGTGAATAAATAATGCATATATAAGCCTCGTAAATAATTATATCCTTTTAGAAAAAACTAATAATATATGTAGTTCTTTAAATAATATATTATTTGAATGGCATTTTAATTTTTAAAAATTATTTGTATGGTTATAATCTATCTTGCATTATTAAGAGCTAAAATCTTTTGGGAAAAAAAAGCTAAAGGCCTTTAACAGGTTGTGGCAGCCTCTTTTACAACTATATCCACCGTGCACAACTTGTCCTCTTCAAAATTTCAGTGTCAGAAATCCAGACCAGTGTTCACCCATTATGGCCGTATAGGTGTCCCAAACAGCGGGAGCTTACAAATCTCTCGTTGCCTCATGATCTCAACCAATAATTAAATATTAAGTCATATGAGATATGGAACTAAATTTTCAATATATATTTAACAAGAGTCTTATTTGAGTGTCTGAAGTATGTGCTTAATCAAGAATTTAATCCTAGTTGGACAACTTTTAATTTGTGCATACAAATACAATATTTCGCCCTTATAACAAGTATCAAATCAAATCAAACAAACACTTAAAAATCCACACTACACGAGGAGGGTGAAGGATAGATTTGAATAAGGATATTTTTCATTAGCAAAGAGACAAATACTTGATTTTACATATACTTTTAATGACAGAAGTGTTATTACATTGTATATAAAAGAATAAAAATGTCTTACCAATCTTTATTTAGTAAATTTACATGTTACATTTTGAAGCCCTAGTTGCATCGGGAACAAGTGAAATGTCTAACCACAATTTATTTATTTCTAATTATTGGTAACAGATGAGTACAAATGGGATTTCAAACTAGTAGAAGCCTGAATAAATTTATGTTGGACAGCTAGCATACCTAGAGATATAATAAAAATACATAGGCTAAGACATAAGACATTGGAGTATTATTTAATTAAACTAATTAGTTATACATGCTAAACCTTAATCATATTAATTATTAGTCATGCATAATCTCCATAATACTCAACATTTCCTGATTGATAAGGTTTAGGTAGAGGATTCATTGTAGCATGAACTGGCCTTGTATTACTTGTGACAGAAACTCGTTGGAGTGATTGGACCTGAGATTTGAGAAACTTGACGTAGTGAATAGCTTCATCCAACATTGAAGCAGTGTCCATTTTAGTTCCTCCAGGCACGAGTCTCTGAAGTATTCTTATCTTCTCGCTTATCCTTTCTCTACGGTGGCGTGCCGCCACGCTTTGAGGATCCTTTGAAATCTTCACGTTCTTCCGCTTTCGTGGCTTCACTGACTCAGGGTCTATGTGTATTGGTTGCATGGACGCTATTCTGAATATCATTTCCCTCATTGCTGCCATTGATTTCCGCTTCTCTGAAGAGGCCAATACAAATCAAAATTAGAAAGTCAAGCAATAATTTTAGAGTATAGTGAAACCCCTAGATTTTAATGATTTCTTTTTATGTGTATACAAACAAACCCTAACTTATATATACATCTCACCCTTAAAAGACGAATATAATGTTGTAAGGAGGAGATCTAACGCAACGGTAAGATTGCTATGGATTGTTCAAATCCTAAAAACAAACTCTCTATTTAAAGGGTAGGGTCATGTTCATCTATGTTATCCGAATCTTATTAAGTGAAAGTATCATGTAATGACCTGCCTTTTTATATTGGTTTAATTTACTTCTAATTTTAAGTATTCTATCACATTACTTGTATCATTATTCATTACAATATATTAAATTATACATTGATAAACAATTTGATTTTCAAATAAAGATGATAAGGACTAAGTAAAAATACTTAAGCGACCATATGTACCATAAGGGTTTGCGGTTTCACTCATGTACAACATGGCTGGTGGAGTTTGTTCTTGTTGTTGAAGCACTTGAGTAGGGTTATTGGTAAAAGATATTGCAGTGGATGGTGAGTTTGTGAATGAAGACCATGGCATAGGAGGGTTATTAATTAAATCAGCTAGTGACATATTATTGCGGATGCTGTTAGCAGCGCCGCCACGAAGCTCAGACGGTGGAGCAAACACCGCAACGGTATCGTTTTGGCCGTAAACTTCAGAGAATTCTGGAAACTCCATCATCATCATGTCCATATCCACAGAAGGTGTAGAATTTAACTGTTCCATCTAATTTAACGGGAATGGTAGAAGAGAGACAAGTAAAGTTAAAATCTGAAGAACAAAAAGGTAAGGTAAGGGGAAAAAGAGAAAAGGATGAAGAAGTATTTAAAGGGTGGCTGAGAAAATGATCAGAGGAGGGACAGAGAGAGGGATGGGAAAGAAAAAGAAGTAGTAGTGGTGGAAGAAAGGTTGTATCAGAATGTGCAGTGAGTACTGAAGGCCTATAGGCACAGGTGACCTAAGAAAGAAGGACACATAGGTAGTGATAAACCAATAAAAAAAGTCATGTTTCAATCCCTTAGAGGGGGTGACTCTAAATATTATAAATTTATAATAACTGGTTCCTCATGGCATATTATATTTCCTTATTATTTAAAATAACCATATTAATTAAGGTATGTTCTTCATATTGTTTTCAAAATCTCTGAACATCAAGATGCATAAGGTGTTTAAAAGTTAAGGATGGAGGACTTAGGAACGGAAGTGGTAAAGATATTGATGGTTCAAATTCGAGATAGAAAGATTATTCGTCTTAAATAATGTTTATTCTGTCTCTGACAAATCAGAATGTTACGTTTTATTTTTAAAAATTTATTTTTATTCATGTAACAATATGTGATTGATCTGAGTGAAAGAATGTGATATAGAATAAATGATGTATATCCTCAAATCTCACCCACCATAAAATACTTACATTAAAATTTTATTACACCACAAGATTGTCTTAGTATCAATTTATAATTTCTTCTAGCCTCCCCTTCTCTTTTTCTTTCTAAACTTCTGTAAATCTTTTTACTTTTAATAATATCTTTACCTTTTGCCGATAAAAAAACATTTGCGTATGAAAAATGCATAATCTATCTTTAATTTGATAGGAGGAATAAATTAATCATGAACATGCAAATTGATCGACTTAAACACCAGAAAAATCTAAACATATGTACCTTAAGCGGTAGAGTGAAGCTGCAAAGCTCATTCTTAGTTCAAGTACTTTTTACGCTACAAAGTTGCTATGATTTGAACTCTCATTGGTTCTTTACATTTCCAAATTAGGAAAGAATCTTGATTCCGGATTGAAAAGTAACTATTATAATCACAAACTTGTGAAGTAGTCATACAATACATAACTGTATCAAAATTAAAATATTTGATCTTTATTATAAAGAAATAATCGCTTGAATTAAAAACTAAATGTGTCTTCAATCTCATATAGACACATGATCAACGAGCATGCAAGTTTAAACACTCACAGATATATACTTGGTCATTTTCTTATTCCCTTCTTTAAAAAATCATCTTCCTTGAAGATATTGAATTGTGAGACTCTGAAATGATATCTATGAGGCTCCACCAATTAATGGTTCAGATGTACCCTCAAAATGAAAGAAAAGAAAGTATAAGTACCCTTCTCTAGTGCATGAATCATTTTCCCGTGCAATTTTTTTAGGTTAGAATACATTGAGTGGAACTGTGAGAATGCTAACTTTGCCCTAATTTGACTTTCTTTTCAAGAACATGAAGTCCCCACCCACATGCAAAACGTCAGAAATCTTACTAGACACTTCTGAAAAATCAATGTTATTTGAACTATTTAATTAATAATTAAACTTTTTATACTTTGTAGTACTATATATAATAACTATTTACTCTGAATGTTTATATTTCATGATAATTAGGTGAACCCCTATTAACCTTGATAACCCTAAGCTACAAACTATAGCAAAGGCTCCTCCCCTCTCTTTTTTTATCTGCAAAAGAAGATTATATTAATATAAGATAATTACAAAGGAAAAAATTTAAAGAAAATAAAGCAAAACAAAGAAAGACAAGAACTGATTATACATTGGAACTAAGACAAGATATTGGATTAGAAACCCAATCTGAATAAGAAAAATAATTATTGTTCATCTCGCCATTAACCCAAAACCAAAAATTAACTCTTGCAACTTCAAAAATCTTTTAAAGAGAAGGACTGACAGAGTTAAAAACAAAGTCATTCCTAAAAAGTCATATAGCTCAAGTTTAAACTAACCAGATAATAATCCAAAGATTTGAACAACTATTATTTGATAGCATACCCATGTGAGTAGTAAAGTAGTTTATGGGTTGGGAAGGAAGCGTTGTAGAGTAACTGCCAAACTGAATATGTGATGTTACAAGTAAAGAAAAGATAATCACAACTTTCTGTATACTTATTGTAGAAAGGGTATAAGAGACCTCCTCACCCTCTTGTTAATGACAGAACTCTTTTCAAGATGGATTAGACACTGATGGACCCTGCTCCGTGTGCCCAATTTGTTAACGAACTTGCCATGCAACAAGTGAAAGTTGTGATTCTCAGACACATAACAGTTTTCACCATTCACCAACTTGAGCCACGTTCATCATCGCTTAGGTTTCACAATTCAGATTTCGCTTATTTTTCACCATTCACCAATTTTGATCGAATAGCTGTTTGGCATTATCCTTAAGATTATGAAAATGATAATGTTATATATATATATATAACTAAAGTACCGGTGCCTTACAAAAATCGAGGATCAAAGTTGTAATTTACTATTTTGCATCTAAAATTTGATATTTATAATACTAAAACTTGATATAGCATTGATTAATAGGAGATAAAGGTGAAGATAGAAGTCACGACATTCAACGAGCGGAAGGAAAAACAATGATGCATGAACGTGTGTTTGCGTGTTTAAGATTTGGATATTATTGTTTGACATTATTTGTAACCGGACCCGAATGAGTGGACCCCGCACGGCACGTAATAATGTATGATGTAGACGTTGATAAGGGAACAAGCTAATGTAGTCAGTGTAGAAGGGACACGATTCAATATTAAGGTACGACACAATTTGTTTTTCACTCCATTGCCGAGATGATGCCATGTCCCAAAAAGACTTGTCTTTATATTTCTGTATAATAATATTATATTAAATAATATAAAATATTATTTTATGCTATTATATTATTTGTTAATTAAATGATATTTTTTATTAGTCTAAAATATTATTATATATAACAAAAGGGAGCGCAAATCTTCATTCCCCTTCTATTAGTACTTTTGTATCACATTTTATTATTCTGATTAACAACAAACTTGTTAAGTGCATGAAGCTTACTAATTTATACGCTTGTTTACGATTTTATATTTAAACAATGACAATTATTGGAGTAGCTAGACCAGCACTTTCTCCACATACAAAAAGGGAAGAGATAGAGAAAGAGACTTGTTTGTTTTTATGCAAAATTCAGATTATAAGAAAAATGTGCCTAGAATAATCATACATTTACACCTAAACTTCTCTTTTAACTGAATAAAGAGTGAAACTATTAGGCAGGGGGATTAGAAGTTAGTGAAAGAAAGCTCAAATGATAAGAGTAGATTATTGAATTGCACATGCTTTTTTTTTTTTTTTTATCGGCAAAAGAAAATAATTTATTAAGAGAGGAAATAATTACAGGAGAGAAAGAAGCTGAAAAAAGAAAAAACTAAAAGACATTACAACATAAGACAAAAAATGGGGTTTGATATCCAGTCCACAAAAGAGAACTGATCTTTACCTCTCTTCCCATTGATCCAAAGCCAAGAAGTAACCCTAGCAGCCTCAAAAATTTTCTCGACAGAGGATGCACTGAATTAAATATAAAATCATTCCTAGACCTCTAGATGGCCCAAATAGTAGCGAGCCACAAGATATTCCAATAATTCAAACAACGCCTGTGAGGAACCATGCCCATGTGATTAGTGAAATGATGGGTGGGCTGAAGAGGAAGAACTATGTGAATATTCAACCAATTATACAGAAGCTGCCAAACTGAATAAGTGAAGTTACAAGAGGAGAAAAGATGTTGAGAAGTTTCAGCTTGGTCGTTGCAAAATGGACATAAAGTTCCCGCTCCAGGAGCAATAGAGACTCCCCTCTTGAGAAGAGCATCAACAGTGGGGATCCGGTCCTGGAAAAGTCTCCACACGAAAGCTTTAACTTTTAAGGGAGCTTTTGACTTCCAGAGCATACAAATGTGGTTAATATCACTAGACGGAGGTTGATGATGATGATGAAAGAGAAGATCATAAGCAGATTTCACGGAGTAAAGTTTGGATTTCTGCTAAATTTAGTGGACAAAGGGATAAGGAATTTCATATGGGCAGGGGACATAGAAAAAAGAAAGTTAGTCACAGTAGCTTGGTCCAAAGTGTGTTCTCCTACTGTGGATGGAGGCTTGGGTCTCAGATCAGTTAAATTGATGAACAAAGCTTCTTTGTTAAAGCTTGCCTGGGAAATGAGGACTTCTAGCCAGGAATGGGCTATGTTTTTCAGAGATAGATTTGGGTTTCAACATTCCCCTGCTACAAGACATTTCAGGTCTTCAATCTGGTCTGGAATCAAAGAGAATTGGCATGCCTGCAACTCTAACTCAATCTGGTTAATAGGTGATGGGCATAAAATTAATTTCTGGAAGGACAATTGACTTGGTGAGCCTCTGGTGGAGCTAATGAACATCCCTCAAGAGTTACACTCATATCTCTTATCCTCTGTTGCTTGCTTCAGGCAGGGAAATAGCTGGACAATTCCTTCATTTATGAACAGGATTTTCCCTAACATTACTGAAAAGATTGCAAAAACTAAAATAGCTGGAAACTTGGATAGACTAGTGTGGACAAAGACTCTAGATGGCACCTTATCTCTTAAAGCTGCTTATAAGGAGGTAATGAATTAAACAAGTCAGTTAAAGTGGTGCAAGTTGATATGGTATGCTAGTACTGCTCCATCTAAGACATTCATCACTTGGAGAATTATGAACAAGAAGATGCCTACGGATGATAATCTTAGGAAAAGAGGTTGTCAAATTGTTTCCATCTGCAACTTATGCCACTCTCACAGTGAGGAGGAGGATCATATATTTCTGCATTGCACTTTTGCATCTACTCTCTGGGATTGGATCACTCACGCTTTCTTAATCAACCTGGACATCTCCTCTATCAAAAGAATTT
>NW_017725185.1:38177-39650 GCF_001865875.1 Lupinus angustifolius
CTATCAATATATTGGGTGTAATCACACCTTTGTTTTAAAAAAAAAATATTATTATTAGTATGAACATTACATATGATAATTATAATGTGTTCTTTGATGTAGATAGCTATCATAAGAGATATTATTAGTAATCTGAGTGATGAGGGTGAGATTGAGTTATATGGTGATGATGATGAAGAGGAGGATGATGTTAAGATTGGTAGTAGTCAACTAGACGGTAAGATAACATATGCTACTCCGTCATATTTTTATTGTGATACTAATTCTCAGGTTGGTCATGACTATCGACCTGAATCAACTACTTTAAGGAATGTGAAAATGATTTATTTGTTGGCATGCAATTTGAGTCTAAATAAGCAACACTAGATGTAATTAAACAATTTCATATTCATAGCTCATTTGGCTATATTTTTGTAGAGTCAATGCCACATAGATATGTTGGTCATTGTAAATATTTCGGTGCATGATATCAATGGCGAATTTGTGTATCTCTTAATGTAAAATGTGGTGTTTGGGAAATTTGAAAAATTAATGGAACACATACTTGTGTATCCACTGTTGTTTGTCAAGACCACACCAAACTAAACTCGCCATTCATTTCAAACTGTATTATTAATTTGGTATATGAAGATCTCGATATACCAACTACGACGCTTGTGAAAGAAATGTAAGTTGTTTTGGATATACTATAACCTTTAGAAAGGCTTAGACTATGAAGCAATTAGCAATGAGCTGGATATATGGTGACTGAGAGGGTTCATACAATGACTTACCACGTTGGATGAACGATGTCCAAAATTTTGCCTCAAGTATAATTGTCTGTTATGAAGCATCTCGTCACTTTGTAGATGGTATTGAATATCCTAGTTGTTTCATTCTTGTTAGGGTATTATGGGTTTTTAAGCCATGCATTGAAGGTTTTGCTTATTGCAAACTAATTCTTCAAGATCATGGGACATTTTTTACCAGCACATTTGTTGGAACATTGCTAATAGCAAGTTCACAAGATAGTAACATGTGTACCTTTCCAGTTGTCTTTTTCATTGTTGAAGAAGAAACGAAGGAAGCCTGAGATTGATTTTTTGCAACCTTTGAACTCTTATTACCCCACAACTGAACATATGTGTAATATCCGATAGGGGTACAAGGTTGTTGGCTACATTTCGTATAGTGCTACCCGGATGGTCTAATACTCAATTAGTTTATTGTATTTGTCATCTTGCCAACAACTTCAACAAGGAATTTCGAGATTCTGATCTTAAAGATAAAGTAATTCAAATGAGTATGCCATTTTTAATTTTTAATATTTTATGTAGGGGAGGGATCCACTTACTCCAAGAGTAAGTTTTTTAAACTTACTCCTCATCCTAGCCATNGAATGAGAACGAGGATAGGATGAGGAGGAGGAGGACGCTGTGGTTGAGGATAGGATAAGGATGAGGATGAGGAAGAGGATGAGGATAAGGAGGAGGA
>NW_017725185.1:39750-63594 GCF_001865875.1 Lupinus angustifolius
GTCCTATCAAACCTCTAGAGAGATAAGGGTTTGAGGATATGGCTTCAGTTGCTCTCCATATCAGTTCTGGAGATCCATGTAACTTTCAAGAGGCTATAAACTGGCAGGAGAAAGAACAATGGATGGGTGCCATGATGGAGGAAATAAAGTCTCTACAGAAGAACCAAACTTGGGGGCTTGTTCCATTGCTCCCAGACAAGCGTGCAGTTGGGTGCAAGTGGGTGTACAAGAGGAAGCCAGCAGTATCAGAAAAAGAAGGGGAAAAGTTCAAGGCTCGTCTTGTAGCAAAAGGGTATTCACAGCAGAAGAGGATCGACTACAATGAGATTTTCTCCCCACACACTTCTATCAGGGCAGTGCTTGCCTTGGTAGCCAGCTGGGATATGCACTTAGAACAGATGGATGTGAAGATTGCCTTTATCCATGGTGAATTAGAGAAGAAAATTTACATGACACAACCACAGGGGTTCAGTGCAGCTGGACAGAGTCACTTGGTTTGCAAGTTGAAGAAGTCTCTATATGGGTTGAAGCAGTCTCCCAGACAGTGGTACAAGCGGTTTGACACTTATATGTTGAAGCTTGGTTATAAGCGTTGTGAGTATGATTGCTGTGTTTATGTGAGAAGCCTTGACGATGGTTCGTTTATTTTTCTGTTACTTTATGTTGATGATATGTTGATTGCTGCTAATCATTTGAGTGATATCAATGAGCTGAAAGTCATGCTAGGTAAGGAGTTTGACATGAAAGATTTAGGGGCTGCTAGGAAGATTCTTGGGATGGAGATTCACAGGGATAGGGGAGCTAGAAAACTATGGCTCTCCCAGCAAAGCTATGTTGAAAAGATCTTAGAGAGATTTGATATGAGCAATGCTAAAGTAGTGAGCACTCCATTGGCAAATCACTTCAAGCTTTCCCTAGATCAGTGTCCAAGGACAGATGAAGAGAAGAAATACATGTCAAAGGTTCCATATGCCAGTGCAGTGGGTTGCTTGATGTATGCTATGGTTTGTACTAGACCGGACTTGGCACAAGCAGTTAGTCAAGTATGCAAGTACATGTCGAAACCAGGGAAGCAACATTGGGAAGCAGTCAAATGGATTTTCAGATAATTGAAGGGGACTACAGGTCTCGGTATCATGTTTGGCAGGCAACAGAGTAAGCCTTTAGTTATTGGTTATGTTGATTCGGACTATGCAGGAGACTTGGATGATAGAAGGTCCACAACGGGGTTTGTCTTCACCCTTGCAGGTGGACCAATTATGTGGAGATCATCAGTTCAGTCTGTTGTTGCTATGTCCACAACTGAAGCAGAGTACATGGCAGCTGGTGAAGCTTCTAAAGAAGCCCTGTGGCTTATGGGGCTAGTAAATGAGTTAGGCATTGAGCAAGGTGGAGTTTCGCTGCATTGTGACAGTCAGAGTGCTATCTTCTTAGCAAAGAATCAGGTGTATCATGCTAGAACCAAACATATTGATGTGAGATTTCATAAGATCAGAGAGTTGGTAGCTTGTGGGCAGATACTATTGCAGAAGGTTCACACTTCAGAAAATGCAGCTGATATGTTAACCAAACCGGTTACTGTGGACAAGTTCAGGCATTGCCTGAGCTTGTTGAACATTCACTGATGATGGACTATGGAGCGCCCCCAACCCAATGGCGGAAGATGGAGATTGATGATATTCGCCAAGGTGGAGATTGTTGTGCAATGACTCATATCTCTAGATAACAGCAATACAAGTTATGGGCTTGGGCTGATGTAAAGGGATTGGGGTAGAGGGCTATATATATTGATGTTATGTAAACCTAATGTAACAAGGAGAAGAATAGTAAAACACTACTCCTTATTCTCTAATAATATATAGTGGTAGCCGCTCAATGCTCCCGGGGACGTAGGCACAATTGGCCGAACCTCGTTACCAAATCTCTTGTGTTATTCTCTTGTCTCTATACTCTTTACTATTTGGTATATTTTTCTGTTTTAGCCATTTTCATCGAGTTTTAGTTTTACAATTGAGCATGCTTTCATATTTGGTTTTTATTTTTCTGCACTATACTTGATTACTCCTTATTCATGAAGTTGTATCTTATTATAACATTTTCCTCTAGTCATTTAAGATTACTTTCGGTGTTTTGATAAATATGTCAATTTTTTTTAAAAATAAAGTTAGCATTCTAGAGAGTATATGCTCTTCTATTTAAAAATTTTCATCGGGTTTTAATTTTGCATTTCAGCATACTTTCGTATTTGTATTTATTTTTGTGCTCAAAATTGACTAAGTACACTTGAGTTTTCTTTATTGATTACTCTTTATCCATCATGTTGTTTCTTATTAAAAATGTTTTCCTCTAGTGGATTCAGATTACTTTTGGTTTTTTTTCTCTATATGTTAGTGTTATTTGTAAATAAAGTTACCATTCTAGAGAATATGCTCTTCTATTTTACTCATTTTCATCAACCTTTATTTTTCATTTGAGCATCCTTTTGGGTTTGTCTTTTATATTTTTTCCACAACATTTACTCATCACGTACTAATTATCTTTATTAATTACTCTTTATTTACCAAGTTGTTTCTTAAAAAAAATTCTCTAGTCGATTGAAATTATTTTTGGTGTTTTGTTAAATGTGTGAGTGTTCTTCAACAAATAAATGGATAACCAAAGATCAAACTACTTTTGGTGAGATACAAGAGGATACATAAATCATCAAAACCTTCAACCAATTTGAGAAGCCTCATTTTACACCTACTCCTCATCCTTAACCATTTTATCCTCTTACTCATAATCAAGAAAGATAGTCTCGAAAATAAAAGAGAAAAAGTTTTTACTATGATAATACTCTCATGTCCTACTCCGAGTTGTTATCATAACTTTGTTAGAGTTCTTTGATAACTCCTCTTCCTTTTAAGAAAGTGGAACCTCCCTACTTAGAGGGATTCACCCTGAATGGTCATTGTGAATATAATAAAGGGATAATATGTCATCCCACAAATGAATGTAATCAATTAAGGGGTAAAATACGAGATCTAATTGATGAAGGGCTGGTCAAGTTTCAGGGAAGTGTTTTGATTTGAGGAATGCATACGAGAGATTCTATTCATGAAGAACTCACCCCAAGTTTATTTAGCAGAAATAATAATGTAACACGTCCTTTTTGCTTTGCTCAAGGTTGTAGGGTTATCAAATAAAGGGGCACACATGTTCTCTATTTAAGAATAATGATTTATTTCTCAAAGCATATTTTTTTATAATGTTTATTTACTTATGCATTGGTCATACAAACTTACTAATCATATTCACCAAAAATAAACCAAAGAAAAATTAATTCATGCATTAATATGAAATACTTAATTTCACAAATTAAAATAATATCGGGGATGGTACAAATGTAAGACCCAATATGATATAGATCTCCAGTTGATTTTTTTGATAACACAAGACTTCATTTTAAATTCTCAAACACTATGAATATATCCTTATTCACGCCATATGAACTTAGACATTATGGAAAAAGATTATTTCTGAATTACCCGCAAAATGTCAATCGTCGGGGAGGGTAGTTTGTTAACCAATTTATTACATTCAATTATTAAGAAATGAGCTCCCTCTTTACATTATTCATACATTATTTTCCCTATATGAGCAAAAGGTCAAATAATCCTAAGTAAATCACAATAAAAAAACTTCCTCAATCAAAGTGCAAAAGAAAAAACATAACAAAAATATATAAAAATATCGATGTGAATCCTCAATGAGTATTTTTTCACAAAAGTTAGAGTTAAACCTATCAAAATAGGCTGGCACGATCGGGCCATCTCAAAAAATCCCAAAAATTAATAGGATCTTAATAGCTTATTATACAAATTTTATTAAAACCGAGCTTTTTAGCCTAGACCAGCTAGACCATTTTAAAAATGGGCTCGTGCCGGTCTTACCGATCAGGTTCGGGCAGCCCACTATATAATTTTTTATTTCATCTTTGCCATCCAAAATGGTGTCACACAGTAACCAATATCCATATCATAAATGGCACCTCGACCATTTTCTTCTTTCTCAAACTCTCACTTTCCCTTCTCTCATCACTCTCAAACACTCACAAGTTCACAACCCAAACTAGGTAACTCATAATTACAACATTCTTTCTATTTACCATTCACAATGACACAATCTCACAACTTCACAATGGCAGAGCCCATGTTAGGTTGCATTCCAGCTTCTTCTATTCTCAAATCCTAATTTATGATCTTGTTGTTGCAATATTATTTGTTAGCTCGCAACATTCTTTTGTTTTATTCTTGTTGTTGGATTGTGTAATTAGATCTTAGGTCTTGAACTCATAATTTTTGGATATGTGTCTTAATCTTTGATTTTGTAAACCTTAAAGTAGGTGAAATTATGTCTTAATCTTTCGATTTGTAATCCTTCAAGTGATAAAAACTGAATATGAATTGATAATTTTATTTCTAGGACAATATGATATTAAGTTCATGGTTGTGTTTGCTATTAAGGTACATGATGATCTGAGTTTTGCATTTTAAATTCTTTGTGCATTTCTACATTATTGTCCATAATTATTTTAATTTATTTACAAATTCTATCTTGCAAGTTTTTGGATTATAACAATTCTCTTTGCAACAATACTTACCTAGTTGCATAGCCAATCAAACACTTTTACACCCTACAATTTTATCTTTTATGGCAACTTCGAATGCTAATGAATTCTTTTGTTTTGGATAATTACTCTATGAGATGTTTCATTGGAAGTGATTGAAGTCTATGGTTATCCTTTAAACATGGGCTTACAAGTATTTGTTTAATAAGGTGATTGAAGTCTTGGAAATTGTTAAATATTGAAAATATCACCTAGAGTTACCCAAAGCAACAGAGAAAACATAGAAGAGAAGTTGAGTATGGAGATTCAACTTGGCTTGACTGACTTTTGGATTAAACACATATTTTTTTGTTCAATGCCCAGTAATGACTAATGATCCATTATAACTCAGTTTTGGAGAAATCGTGACTTCTACTCTTGTGGTATTATTTTATTTTACATTTGCATATTAACGAATTAGTTTTATTAACTAATTGATCATTTTCTTTTTTAATAACTCCTTAGTAGAGAAAAAACACTCTAGTTGTATTAATTCTTCCAATATTTTATTGACTTCTAGTTATTGGCCTCAGTTTCAGAATCAATTGAAGTATATGGTACTTTTGTCGGTCAGCCTAAATCCGCAACCCGCATGGGGCAGATTTGGGCTTCAATTTGGGATACAAAAATTTTAGGCACACTTTTTATCCCGATCCTATTTATCTCGATCCCATTTATCCTGAACCCAATGTAGGATAGCTCATTTTGATAGGTCTACTTAGAGCCAAGAAAATTCACCATCATTGACCGCAAGGGGAATCATTCACATATTACATTGAGATATTTTTGTCTTAATCTTACGACATTCTTATGACAACCCGGAAAATCCACTTCATAGTTGAATGTTAGAAAATTGTCGAAAGACTAATGTGATATCTTTGATATTAATTACCCTTTAAATTTATTAATAAAATTAAAATATTTTAAATAAATTAATTTCAGAATTTAGTAGTCCGACCACAACTCATGTTGTATCTTCCTTTCTACTCTAGAAGTGAGAAGTCAGTTAATGGCAAATGTATTTTTTTTATTAGGAGAGAAAGCAAACCAAACCTAAGCTCTTAACCTAACAACTCCAAGAGCATCAACAACCAGAACATGCATGAGAGGGGTTGGGAAACACTCCGAAAGCTTAAAGGGAAGATCATTAGCAGCACCAAATTTAGCAAGCCAATCAACACCTTCATTTCCTTCACACAGAGTGTGATTGAGGGATAAGTTCCAAGGAAGAGAGATAAGTCTCTGAATCTTGTTAATTACAACAGCTTGAGGATGAAATTTATCAACATCTTTGACAATCAAGGCCAAAGCTAATTTCGAATAAGACTCACAAATAATGGTTCTATAGTCGGAGTCCTAAGCCAACCGCAATCCATGAAAAATGGCAAGAAATTAAGCATGAAGATTAGTTGTAAAGCCACAGAAACTAGAAAAGCTAGAAATCCATTCTCCGATATTATTGCTCATTAAGCCAACAAATCCTGACTTTCCTGGGTTACCAAAGGAGCTACCATCCATATTAATTTTGACACACAAGTCAGTTGGAGGAATCCAAGACACCTCTCTTTGTTTGACGTTACCAGCCAGATTACCAAAGGATAGAAGAATTATACCATATAGGGAATGAATGTGGTTCAGTAGCAACCAATCATGGCATCTTGTATCAGAAAAAAATTCTTCATTTCTAGCTTTCCGAATATGCCAACAAGCCACCATAAAGAGAGAGCCATGGATATCCCTATTGAAGAAGCTCATCCAATCAGAGAAACCCAAGGAAAAAATTGATGATGCATAGAACATTGAAGGGCTATCCAGATTCTCCTGGAATGCACACAATCTCTAAGCGCATGACGACTTGTCTCATTGGCAGCACCGCACCTCCGGAAAGAAGGATAATTGGTGGTATATCTATAGAAACAGAAATCATTTGTGGGTAGGGTGTTATGGCTTGCAAACCACGAAAAATACCTAATATTCTCAGTAATAGCAATCTTCCATATCCAAGACCATGTATGCTCATGGATAGGTTGAGTCATGACATTATGATGGTTGAGCCAAAGATAAGCAAATTTAGTAGAATAATAACCCGAGTTATCATGCCCCCAAATTAGAACATCATCTAAGTTGTTATCAGGAAAAAAAGGATTACATTCTAGATTTAATATCCAAGGGAATTTGGGTGGCAAGCAAATTCCAGTGCCAACAATCATCAAAGAAAACATCCTTAATTCGTAATTCAGTATCCTGAATATTCACATAGGGAACAAGCTGACACAAGTAGCCATCATCAAGCCATTTATCATACCAAAGAGTAATGTCTCCCTTACCAGGTCTAAACCTGAAGCCAGGTTTGATTACATCAACTGTGTTAATAATAGCCTTCCACGTTGGGGACATACCTGAAACATGAGTGGCTGCAAGAATATTAGAATCCTTCAGGTATTTAGCATGAATCATTTGAACTCATAGTTTGTCTCGTTGATGCAAAAGACTCCAAACCTGCTTACCAAGCATTGAAATATTAGTCTCCCTAACTGTTAGAATGTCAAGGCCCCCTTTATCCTTAGTATGAGTTATAGATCTCCAGTTAACCCAATGATTTGAATTTCCACCCCTGATAAACTGTCTAACAGAGGCATCCAATTTGTTACAGATGCATGTAGGAAGCCAATTGTTCTGCATGGAATAAATTGGGATAGAGGCTAAAACAGATTTAGCTAAAGTTACATGCCCAACCCTACTCAACAACTTAGTCTTCCGGCTAGCAAGCTTCCTGTCAATCCTATCAGTAAGAAAAGAAAAGTCATTCTTCCCTGCAGCATTGGAAAACCAAGGTATTTACCCAAATTAGTTGTGTGATGAAAGTTGGTTATAGAGGAAAATTTGTTCTTCTCTACTATAAACACATTTTTACAGGCCATGAATCTTGTTTTCTGCTCATTCACCTTAAGGCCTGAAGCCAAACAAAACGCATCTAAAATTTCCTTAACCAATCTAGATTGGGCTGATGTTGCTTGAAGGAAGAGTATGCGATCATCAGCAAAGAATAGATGGGAAATAACTGAGCCATTTCTTAAAATCTTGATTGGCTTCCATCTTGCATCTTGTACCTTCTCTTGGATCAGCATAGAAAGTTTTTCCATACACATAACAAAGAGGTAAGGAGACATAGGATCACCTTGTCTCAAACCTCTATTAGGAGCAAAACTTTGTAAGAAATCCCCATTCCATTTCAAGGCTAAAGAAGAAGCAGTAACACAATTCATAATCAAGGTAATGATAGAACGTGGGAAACCAAAGTCATGTAAGGTTAGCTTAAGGAAACTCCAATCAATCCTGTCATAAGCTTTCTCAAAATCAATTTTGAAAAGAAGATAGCCAAGTTTACCTTTTCTTTTTGTGCATATGGTAAACTGCTTCTTGAGTAATGATCACATTATCAAAATTGTCACGATTCGGAATAAAACTGCTCTGAAGCAGGCCAATAAAGCTGTCTAAATGAGGACGAATCCTATTAACAAGAATTTTAGAAACCAGTTTGAGAAGAACATTGGAAAGGCTTATTGGGCGAAAATCCTACAGACTCGTTAGATTATCAACTTTTGGGATTGGCATAATCAATGTATTAGTAAGATCAGGATCAATTGTGCCACTAGTAAAGCTGCAACAATAATATCATGGATATCCCTACTAACAATGTTCTCTTTGCTATTAACTCTCTTTTGGATTCAAATAATTGTTTCAAAAATTTTAAATAAATTAATTTGGAAATCTAATAGTACAATAGCTCCTATCATGTCTTCCTTTTTTATGTGGAAGCGGGAAATCGCTTAACAACTAATGAAGTCTCTTTATCATTAATTCTTGTATATTAATTAGAACATTTGTTGAAATATAATATTAATAATGTTTTTAATTTCACAGCTAATAAATAATTTGTGAATTTTGTAGTACGGCACGCTCATGTTATATCTTCATTTCTTCTATGAAAGTTAAAAGTTGATTAACAACAAGTGCGACCTATTTATTATTAATTCTATTTTTAATTAATGAAAACAATTTCTCATAAATACTTTTAATTGCATAGTTAATAAAATTAATTTGAGGATTTAATAGTATGATCACACCTCATGTCGTATCTTCTTTTCACTCTGAAAGCGGGAAGTTGATTAACAACCAATGTGGTCTTTTTACTAGTAAATTACTTTCAATTAATCAAAACATTTGTTTATTAAGATCAAAATAATTAATCAATTCTCAACATATGACTAAATAATCTTGATTTCTCTATTGCACATTGAAATATATAATTTCAATAGGAGTAAGATAAATTTTGGTGAGACATAATAATAAAAATTGATTTTTTACCTTTTTTAATAATTAAAATTTTAATTAAATAAATTGATTGTCCATGAATTTAGTGAGTGTAACATATTACTGACAAACTACGTGTTAATTATTTTCACGATCCATAATTGACTCATGAACTCAGAATTTTGGTTAAATAATTATATTTTTCAAATTATTTGTAAAAGAGATTTTTTACATTATGGCCATAAAAAGCATGTTGGCTAATGGCGGATATTATCACTAGGACAGGTGGGGGCAAATTCCCCTGAATTTTTTATAACTTTTATAGGAAGGATTATCATATATTCTGGTACAATAGTAATTTATGCATAAAGTGAAACCATTTTGCTTTCTTTTATTGAAGATATGGACTTTATCCTTTATAATAATTTTGATAAAACACATATAAATTTGTGGTTTTTGACATAATATGATAATTTTCAGTATAGCCATAATTCCTCAGTCAATGTTAAAATAGTAGTGGTTTCTACATATTAGTATGTTGATCCATTTTTTGATTTTTCAACCATCCAACATGTATTGTGTTCCTTTTGTGTTTTTATGGAAACATAATAATCACATGAATGATTAATTTCTTGTAGATAATATGATGAATAATAGTGAGAATAAGATTATGTAATAAGATGAATGATTAATTTCTTATAGACAATATGATGATTTATATTAAAACCGAAATAACTAAAACTTTTATTTCTGATTCAATCATCGGTGAGTTTAAATATATTAAATGAATGTACAATTTTCTTTAACATGGTCTATTATTATTCATTGTTATTTTTTATTTATAGTGAAACTTTGAAAAAAATAATATATATTCTTCTAAATTGTAATAAATCCGTAGACTTTTCCGGTTCGAGTCTTGTGGATGGAAAAATATCCGCTGAGAGAGTTAGCCCCACGTACCTGTGGATGTTCCCGACTCGGATAGGATTGCCTCCAGTGCGATGATACTTGTGAGAAACCAAAAAAAATTCCTAGACTTTAAGCCAAGTGCCAAAATCTGCCACCGGTTGTGCCAACTCCAAATCCTTTTGAAAGAGAATAAATTTTCTTTATTTCTCTTCCCAAAATATGTGTAATTAATAGATGATCCTCAAAGAAAGGCTGAATCAAAGAATGAAAAAAAAAAACTTCTTCTTGATGGAGAAGTTCTTGAATAACAAGAGATGAAATAAAAGAAATGCTTCTTGATCTTTATTAGAATTAAAACTTGATAAAAATACAAAGATGGAATGCTAAACTTATAGGCAAGGGAATTAACAACTACAAACTAGTTAACTTGCCTAAATACTTACACTAACTAATTAGCACGTGTTACATATGTTAAACGTGGTGAAAATTACTAAAATAATGATAGCTTGGGTTGTAAGTAAAGGAAAGTCCATTAATCTTAAGTCTTTGATTCTGCTTCGGATGCTATGCTTAGTCTGGATTTTAGTTTGATGAGTGCCTTGAGTGGCCCTGCCTTCATGATAGGCTTGAGTAGCCTGATGTGTGCCCAGGACATAATTGACTTGGTGCTGATGCCCTTTGGTCTGAATCTGGTGCATCTGATGCGCCCTGCCCAGATGTTGGTGCATCTGTTGCACACTGGTCTAGTGCGCCTGGTGCTGTATATGATGCGCCTTATTCTGGTGCTAGCGTGCCTGATGCGCCTTGGGTTGGTGCTGATGCATCTGGTGCGTCTGGATGTGGCGCTGATGCATCTGGTGCGTCTGGGCATGGCACTGATGATGCACCTTGTGCGTTTGGGCATGGCCTTGATGCGCCTGATGCATCTTGGCTTGGTGCATCTGATCTGACTTGGTCAGGTGTGATGGTGCCTCAATTTTCTTGTCCTTGATTATGGACAACACTTGTTTGAGCTTGGCAGCAACATTATTTGTCTTGGCTATCAAGGCATCATTATGCTTAGGCAAATTGCACACAATCTTGTTAATGGTGTGATCAAGAGAAGAGTTGAGATCATGATTATTATTTAATTTTGATACCCCTCCCCACACAAGTTGGGGCACATATGCTTAGGAGACCCAGCTTGGTGTGTATGTTCTTATATATAGCTGGTCCTAAAGTCTTAGTTAATGCATCAGCAAGTTGTAAGTGAGTAAGAATGGGGAGAAGTTTAATCAAACCTTGGCTGCATTTCTCTTTAATTGTATGACAATGTATCTCAATATGCTTAGTCCTTTCATGAAAAACAGGGTTAGAAGCAAGGTAAATAGCAGACTGATTATCACAATAAAGTAAAGTAGGCATAAAGTGTTTATATTGTAAATCTTCAAGGATATAGTTGAGCCAAGTAATATGACAAGTTGTTAAGGTTAAGGCCCTGTACTCAGCCTCATAAGAACTTCGAGAGACAGTTCTTTGCTTCTTGGATTTCCAAGAAACCAGGGATTTACCTAGGTAGATGCAGTATCCACTAACTGATCTCCTAGTGTCTGGGCATGAGGCCCAATCACTATCACTATATGCCTTTAGTTGCACAACAGAGTGAGTAGGAAAGAATAATCCAAGAGCAGGGGTTGCCTTTAGATATCTAAGGACTTTCATGGCAGCAGTGTGATGGAAACTGGTAGGACAAGCCATAAATTGGGCCAACTGATTGACACAGAAGGTGATATCAGGTCTAGTGTTGGTTAAGTAGATTAACCTTCCAATTAATCTCCTATAAGCAGGAGGATCATCAAAAGGGTTGTTGTTATCTTGATGAAGGTGGGCTCTAGGGATCATAGGGGTAGTGGATGGTTTGCATCCAATCATTCATGCGTTAGAAATTATCTCTAAGGTATATCTTCTTTGGTTCATAGAGATGCCAGCTTTGCTCTTAGTAATCTCAAAGCCTATAAAGTATTTTAGGTCACCTAAGTCTTTGGACTTAAAGGTTCTATCTAGGATCTGTTTGATTTCATTTGTCTCATCAATATTATTGCCAGTTAGGATGATATCATCCACATATACCAGAATAGCAGTAATTAAACCTTTAGGAGACCATTTGATGAATAATGAGTGATCACCTCTAGACTTGTGGTAGCCATTTTGAATGAGAAAATTGGAGAGCTTGGCAAACCATTGCCTGCTGGCTTGCTTAAGCCCATATATGGATTTTTGAAGTTTGCAGACTTTGTTGGCTTGAGTGTTGTTCAATCCAGGGGGTATGGCCATGTAGACTTGCTCATGCAAATCTCCATGTAGGAAGGAATTGTTCACATCTAATTGCTTGATGTGCCAATTATGTATGGCTGCTAAGGCTAAAACAAGTCTAACATTGGAGATTTTGGTAATAGAGGAGAAGGTTTCAAGATAATCCACTCCCTCAGTTTGATTATATCCCTTAGAAACTAATCTAGCCTTATGTCTCTCAATACTTCCATCATCTTTGTATTTAATCTTAAAGACCCACTTACATCCTATGGCAGACTTATCTTTAGGAAGGTTAGTTATGATCCAGGTGTTGTTCTGTTCTAAGGCGGATAACTTCTTATTAATGGCATCTTGCCATTGAGGGAACTTGATGGCCTGAGAATATGTCTTTGGCTCTACATTTGTGGTCAAGGAGAGAACTCTAGCTTTATAGTTGTGTGAGAGCTTATCATAGCTCAGATAAGAGGATAAGGGATACTTAGTGAGGGATGCAGGAGGATTGGTTTTATTAAGAAGGAAACATTGATAATATTGGAGGTAGGTGGGTGTTTTACTTACCCTACTACTTCTTATGAGGTTATGATCTTCAGAGTGTCCAGGAGGTTGATAATCTATCTCCTCACTGTTGTTGTCTAAGTTGTATCTATTTTCAACGGAATGATGAACATTGTCATCAAAGGTGAGAGGATTGATCAAAGGGTCCTCATATGATTCTTTGTTTATCTCAGAGCTGGGCACATCTTGAGGGACATAAGGGAAAATTCTTTCATAAAATATGACATTTCTATTGACTTTTATGGCTTTAGTACATAGGTTGAGCACAATATATCCCTTTAATCCTTCTTTATAGCCTAAGAACAGAGATTTGTTCGACCTGGGATCAAATTTGTCCCTAGAGTGGTTGTGTGTCCCAACATAGCATAAACATCCAAAAACATTGAGAATGTGTATGTTGGGTTGTTTCTTGAACAAAGTTTCATAAGGAGTTCTATTGTTAATAATAGAAGTAGGTAAAACATTGATTACATAAGCAGAATGCTTTAAAGCAAATTACCAATAGATTTTAGGGAGTTTGCTTTCTATTAACAAAGTTCTAGTTACATTCAAAAGGTGTTGATGTTTTCTCTCAACTATTCCATTCTGTTGATGAGTATAGGTGCATGAGGTTTGACGCAGAATACCTTTACTAGCATATAAGGATTTCATGTTAAACTCAGGGCCATTGTCACTCCTAACAATCTTAACTCTAATGCCAAGTTGGTTTTCCATCATTATGAGAAAGTCTTGTACACTTTTAGAGGTCTCAGCCTTAGACCTCATCAGATATACCCATGTATATCTGCTAAAATCATCAACAATTGTTAAAAAGTATTTGTGTCCTTGGACAGAGGCCACAGAGAAAGGGCCCCATATATCAACATGTATCAATTCTAAGCTATGTAAAGAGTGAGTTTTGCTTAAAGGAAAAGGTAATTTTCTTTGTTTGGATTGATGGCAAACATCACATATGTAATCTTTATTATAGCAAACAGAAGGAAAGATGTTCTTTACTTTATCCATACAATTGTGTGATGCATGTCCTAGTCTAAAATGCCATATATTTGAATCATTTATGGAATCAGAAAAATTTACATGATGCAAGCACTTAGAGACTTTCAAGACATATAGGCCATTAATGGATTTAGCTGAACCAATCATCCTCTAGGGCTTCTTCTCCTGGATTTCACAAGAGTTAGCATCAAAGGATAATACATATTTGCAATTTAAAGTTAGTTTAGACACGGATATTAAATTGCATCAAAAATTTGGCAGGTACAAAACATTGTGAATTAGAAGCTTAGGGAGAAGTGAAACTGCCCCAGAGATGTTGGCTACCACTTGAATCCCATTAGGCAACCTTACTCTAATAGGTTCTATCTCATTATAAGAAGAAAAATTGGTTAAACTAGAACTTATGTGATCTGTAGCACCACTGTCTAGTATCCAGTTCACAAAGGAATTTATATGATCAGGATTACCTGTTGTTTGATTGTTATGGTTAATGGATGTGGTTGAAAGAACACTGGAACTGATAGTGGTTGGATCATTCTGACCTAGTTTATTTGCTTCCTCATTAGGCTGACTTAGCATGTTTATTAACCTTTGATATTGTTCTTTGTTCAGTCCATAAATGTGGCTATTTTGATCTGTTTGTTGTCCTAATCCTTGTTCTTCCATTCTTGAGCTTACCACTGAGAGAACTTGGTCATTCTTTCCAAAGTTAGCTGGGAATCCATGCAGTTTGTAGCATGTCTCCACTATATGTCCATTCCTCTTGTAGTGAGTGCAGAATTTTCCATTGCTTGAACTTTTGCTTCATGACCCTCTTCCTGAGGTGTTAGAATTGCCTCTTCCTAATCCATTCTGCACAAAAGATCTTCCTGAGCCTTGACATCTTCATGAGTAGTTTCCTTTTCTCCAATTATTTGAGACAGTCATGGCTTTAGATTCCAATTCTTGGCCATATATCTGCCTTTCTTGTTGGATGATCAGGGCAAATACCTTACTCATGTTGGGTAAGGGGTCCATGATCATGATTTAAGATCTGACTCCACCATAAGAATCATTAAGTCCTCTAAGGAAAACTATGACTCTATCTTCTATTCTATGATTTCTCACATCACAGATTACATCACCACAACATGGTACTTCACATCTGCATTTTGGCATTGGCCTGGAGTTATCTAGTTCATCCTAGAGAGTCTTTAACTCTGTGAAATAGTTGGAAACATTGAGTTCTCCGTGTGTGAAGTTGGTAAATTTCTACAATTCTGCGATCTTGTAGAGGTTCCCCTTAGAGAACATTTCACTTAGTTCGTCCCATATTTCATAGGATTTATCGATCCATATGATACTTTGTGCAATTGAAGGTGTCACTGACCTTGTAATCTATGAGATCACGATGTTGTTGGCTCTTTCCCAAGCTCTAAAGATTGGATCAATCTTTGCAAGCATCTTGATTGATCCATCAACAAATGGCATTTTTTTTTTTTGATATGAGGCTCATCATCATTGCCCTTTCCCATTGGTGATAGTTCTCACCATTCAAAGGAGGTGAGACCAATGCACTTGCAGGATTTTCTGAAGGGTGTACATGATAAGGAGAATCAGGATCTTGGGTGGGATTCAAGTAGGTATGTGTGACATTGGCATTAGAGGATGTGTCAATTGACATGATGAATGTAGCAGAGCTCTTAAAAGAGCTCTGATGGCATCAAAGAAAGGCTGAATCGAAGAATGAAAAACAGAACTTCTTCTTGATGGAGAAGTTCTTGAATAACAAGAGATGAAAATAAAAGAAATGCTTCTTGATCTTTATTAGAATTAAAACTTGATAAAAATACAAAGATGGAATGCTAAACTTATAGGCAAGGGAATTAACAACTACAAACTAACTAACTTGCCTAACTACTTAAACTAACTAATTAGCATGTGTTACATATGTTAAACATGGTGAAAATTACTAAAACAATGATAGCTTGGACTGCAAGTAAAGGAAAGCCCATTAATCTTAAGTCTTTGATTCTTCTTGGGATGTTATGCTTAGTCTAGATTTTAGTTTGATGAGTGCCTTGAGTGGCCCTGCCTTCATGATAGGCTTGAGTAGCCTGATGTGTACCCAGAACATAATTGACTTGGTGCTGATGCCCTTTGGTCTGAATCTGGTGCATCTGATGCGCCCTGCCCAGATGTTGGTGCATCTGTTGCGCATTGGTCTAGTGCGCCTAGTGCTACATATGATGCTCCTTATTCTGGTGCTGGCGTGCCTGATGCGCCTTGGGTTGGCGCTGATGCATCTGGTGCGTCTGGGCGTGGCGCTGATGCACCTGGTGCGTCTGGGCGTGGCGCTGATGCACCTGGTGCGTCTGGGCGTGGCGCTGATGCACCTGGTGCGTCAGGGCGTGGCACTGATGCGCCTGATGCATCTTGGCTTGGTGCATCTGATCTGACTTGTTCAGGTGTGATGGTGCCTCAATTTTCTTGTCCTTGATTATGGACAACACTTGTTTGGGCTTGGCAGCAACATTATTTGTCTTGGCTATCAAGGCATCATTATGCTTAGGCAAATTGCACACAATGTTGTTAATGGTGTGATCAAGAGAAGAGTTGAGATCATGATTATTATTTAATTTTGATAAATTGTAAGAGAAAAAAGATGTATTCACTAACAATGTAAGATTTTTTATATTGTCACTGCATCATTCACCATTCATTCTCCATCAGCATTAACTCTTCATAAAAAAAATAATCAAAACGAATGATGAATGATGCACTGACCGTGTATACATTTTTATAGCATAAATATTACATTATAATTGTAATACCTCAAAAGTATGTATCACTTTGTCCAAATGGCTAATATATTCACACAATAACAATTTTAAAATATAAGTGCAAATAAATATTTTAATTATACATCATCATGATTGACATATAAAACATCTTTATCAACCAAGGTTGCTCTAGCTCTATAAGGCTCCCCATTATTTTTAAATATATCAAAATATTAAATGTTCAATTCTTGGAAATAATATTTAGTAGGAGAAGTAACCATAAATTCTGAAAGAAACTAGTTCCTTACCTATAGGATGAATGAATATCATTAGTTACAAAAAATCATATCTATCTATTTGTAGTTTGCATCGGTACAAACTAAGAGCAAACATACCGATTGTTTTTATGTCATGAGACCCATTTAAAAATAAATGAGGGTTCACGAAATAAATAAAAATAAAAATTGATATTATTAATTTATGATAAAGAACTAAAAATTATAAAATAATATCTGAATCCCAGCTAAAAATAAAAATGTCATTCAATCACAATATCTAAGTTACAACAACCTTGCTTCTTTTAAAGACTTTAATTAAAGTTTTTTCTCCTCCCCACACCAACTACTAACATGTTCGGTGTTTTTCTTGGGACTTATTTGCGAGTTGGGTTTTAAAGATAAATGAAGACTTCAAAATCATCTTATAAATGTATTTTATGACTCTCAAATCTCCTATTTTTTTTGCATTTTCTTCCAAAATCCAACTTACAAACAAATATTCGAAGTTTTTTCTCTTCTCCATTTTTTCCATGTTAGAGAGTTTTGGCTTTTTCAAAAATGATTTTAGACTTCAAAGTTAATCTTTTGAGAAGCAACTCTATTTAGTTGATTAAATCCAAGCAATCATTTTACATCAAACTCCATTTTAATCAAAATAAATTTCATTCAAAATCATATTTTAAGAACACATACAACTTTCTACATAAGACAGGATGAAGATCTCCTGTACTCATAAGTGTCCACAATGGTATACCAATCCAATCAAAATGTGTTATCTAATTGAATTATTTTTATAAAAATATAAATTAATATTGTATATTATTTTGGAAAATGTTATCCGCTGCTAACAAGTTTGATTAAGCAAAACTGAAGATGCTACAAGCCTTGTGGTTTAAAAAAAAAAATCAGGTCAAAAGTTAGGATAACCAAAATCCAGAATCAACCCAGCATTTCATTTGTATAGTCATAAATTTAGTGACTTTATGAAAGAAATGAAGTGTTTGTAAATTAGCTTACATCAAATGGGCAGAATCCTCAATATTCAGTCAATATCTTAATTAATGTCAGAAACATTGATAGTTTATATCATTCGATAGACCCCACTAGATCCCCAGAAAGATTAAAAGGTGAAGGGTTCGATTACTGGGAGTGACATATGTTGGGAGAAGCATCCACGGACCCGAAAAATGATTAGTTCCTTACCATAAGGTGAGAAGATATTCATGGCAGTACTAATTTTATTTTTATAACCATTCTAAACTTTGTTTTTCTCATACCAACATTCTTTTTCTGCAATCATTGATTTGGTCTACTGAGGTATCAAACCATAATTCATGCAATAAATAAAACATTATACAGCTAAATTATACTGCACTCAATAATCTCAAGAAAATAAGTGGAGAAAAACCAACCGAAAAAAAAAGCACTTGCTAATATTATACACAGAAAACCACTCCAATCACCATTTATAAAATCAAAGTGTTGATGTACAATAATCAAATTTCTTGTGCAAGTCTTGAGAGAAAAAAAAGGTATCATCCTATATGACAAATTACTCACACTCAAGGGTAAAAATGAACAAGAAACTGCAAGCTTCAAGAAATAAAACCATAAAAACGCATTCTTGAAGAAATCAATCAATCAAAATTATATAAGAAAAACCAACCTGACTACTATTAGCCAAGACATGAAGGTGCCGAGGCTAGAAACCCGAACTCTCATTGCTGAAGAAAAAAGATAGAACACCAAAAAATAAGAAACTTACAGGTCTTCCAGCACATAGAAAACTCTTAGTATCAATCAGAATCACTTGAGCTAGAACTGGAACTGGATTTTCTACATTGAGATTTTGCCCTCATCACCAGATTTGCTCAGGGGTGCATTTTCAGGTTTATCGGATGGAACTCTGTTCAATTCATCAGCACTGGTTGCTGCTTCAATGTTTTCAATCACCTTGGTCGAGCCAACATCATTTTCTTCTATTTTGTCCGATTCGCCATTCAAATCCAATGGTTTTGGCAGCTCGCCATGATTACCTTCTGTGCTTTGGTTAAAAGCAATATTAGTATCTTCCGCAGATCTAGCTTCAATAACTTGAAGGTCTGAATTAACTTCCGGGTGATCTTTAGATTCTTCGCTAACAAGCTGATCCTTCACCGTACTTGGAAGCAAGACCTCCTTAACATCGATTCCTTCTTGAAGTTGCTTAAAGGCCAAGTTAATATCTTCAAGTGATCTTGCTTCAAGAACTGGGATATCCTGTTCAACTTCTGCTATCTTTACATCATTAGACAGTGAGCTACCTTGAGCATCTACAGTTTTCTCATCCACAATGTCAGTATGAAGTGATACACTAGCATCTCTGACACTAAAATCGCCAACAATGTCCAATTCTGACAAGAATTCCTCATCGATTTCCTTTATATCATCAAACTCTTTATTTTCTTCAGTAACATGAGACATATAGTCCCCTGCTGAATGATCTAAGTGCTCAACTTCTTCATATACACTTTCAGTTTCCTGATGTCTATCAACTACTAAATCCACTTCCTGTGGATTGAATTCGGGAGTGTCCGATGTTTCAGAAGTCACAGACGAGATACTGAGAGGAGCTTTGTCAATAGCATCATGCAATTCTCCAGCTCCATCATCGGAAGTAACAACATCCTGTGCAGAATCTACCCGGACGATATCAGAATTCTGCAATGTCAATTTATGATCAGTCTTCTCAGCTAATCTAGATGAAAACAGGTCAGAAGGACAGAAAATGTTCTTGTACATGAATCATGTGCATGTAAAAATAACAAAAAAATCATAATTTGAAAAACTACTGCTATTAAAAACATTTTTTCCGGTCACTCAATGCAACTGAAACACAAGTACTCACTAAGCATCCTATTTGTTTGGTCATCTATCGGCAAATTTGTGGATCACCATGTCAGTTGCAGAATAGTATCAGATATGGCAACCTATCTGAACTAGGCTAACATATTCAGGTACTCCAGGATAGGTCGAAATTAAGGAGATCAGAAAAGGGACGGATCAACCTATATGAGAGTGGGGGCATGTGCTCGACTTTGGAATTTTTCTATTGTTCATGATAGGTATTTGTCATTTCCACTCCTATATATTCTAACTTCACCCCCATCTGATGGGTAAATGAATAATTGTAATAGCAAGTTAAAATACACCTGATATGCTTTCCCAAGCTGCATAAAGGCCATTCGTTCATACATAGAAGGGGAATATTTGATAGCATTAATAATAAAAGGATCATTTAGCAAAATATGAACGTGAAGGGAACAACTAAAAGTTGATCTTTCATCATATTGTATTAATATTATATTCATTTGAAACTTTTCATGTTGCCTTTGCCCTGCTACCTAAAGGTGCATCACTGGATGGGACTTGAGATTTTCATGAAATAATACAATGAAAAACAGACAAAAGATCAGGAAAAGCCGCAAAAATAGTCATGGAAAAATATTGGTTTGTCGGCAATGAAAGTCTGGGAATCACAGCAAAGGAAAGAAGGCTAAAATTAACTTATTTAAGACAAGGAATCTATGGGAGATGAACATTCTGAATACAAGCTAAGTGGGCAAAGCGATTTCTTTCTTCCCCCATTTTCATAGAGAATCTACGGGTTAATAGAGAATCTACGGGGATATAGTGAATCGGGAAAGAATGTGATTCCTTAGGATGGATAAAGAAACAGACTTGTATGTAACAGCAGTTAGTAACACAATTTTATAACTAATGTCGAGTACTGATAAATATCATGAGAGATCCCATATGGATTTACATCAGTATTAGGAAATAAGACTATTATCAAAAGGGTGAACAACTTTAATGATTTTCTGTGTTAACATCAAGCAACAGCGAAACAATACTTTCTAGTTTCTAGGAAAACATTTTGAGCCGAATATAATTTTCCCTCCTCATGTGATTTTCCGAAAATAACAGATTGACCTTTAAAGAAAAAGAAGTTCAAAGCATAAATGATTATAACTAATGGAAGCATAAAATATAATGTAACTTACCTGACTTTCATCATGATCACTGGAAGATGGTTCAACCACTAGTTTATCTGAGTCTGACTGATGATTCTCTGAGTTAGAGGAAGAGTCCACATCAACTTCCTGCTGACTATCCGAAGTGAAGGAAACCGTATTTCTATCCAAATCTTGGTAAATATCAGGGTTACCTTGCTCCACGGAACTTGACAAGGCAATTTTATCCTGTTCAATCTGATTTATGTCTTCCTTATCTGGTGAAATTATCTCTTCATGTTCATTTTTTTCAGAAGGCAGATTAGAATGAACCACTGAAGCTTCGGGCAAAGATGAATGACTAGTAGATCTGTGGTGCACATCAGAAACCACTGAATCCAGAATTTCATCTGCATCTTGGACAAACTCAGACATATTTGCACTATGATATCTTGACAATCCATTCAACACTGCACCTTCCTCCACAGTTTCATCACCTGGTAGAATTGACTTTTCAGAAGGAGAATCTACATTTTGTTGAAGAATTATTTCAGAATCAGCAGATATATGGTCAGTTAGATCCTGTTTAAGAACTGAGCCTGAATTAGTTACACCCTCTACTAATTCAATATCTGAAGACAATCCTTCGGACACAATAGATCCATTCTGATCAACAAGATTTGTGTCAACTGCATATGACTCATCTCCAGGAACATTGTGCTGATTAATATCTTCCGATTTCTCAGACCTCAATTCATTTTTGACTTCCATATGTAGTTGGGAAGAGGCTCCTTGAGTTTCTTCCCTACCAGAATTATTACCTTCCGGTCTCTCATCATGCAATTCAGACTCTTCATCAGCCACATCATCAGCCATTTCCACTGAAACAGGAGGCAGTGATCTCTCGGAAAATTCCATTGCTAAATCAGCAGATACTGAAGCAAAAGATTGGAGCTTTCCAGAAGCAGGTGGACTAGAATCATAAACAGGTTCTACGTGTTGAATTCCTTCCACCTCACCACTCACTTGCTGGAAAATCGATTCTTCCACTGAACCTTGTGTTGAAATTCTAGATTCTTCCACCTCACCACTCACCTCATCATCTTCATGCTTCAAAATGTATGTTTTATCCGTTGTCTCATCTGGTATGTTGTCAATCACTTCCGATAGTGAAGACCGACTTGATCTGCTGCTGTTGTCCTCATCACTTGGTTCTCTTCTCAAATATGTTTCTCTTGCATTAAATTGCTCATGGATTCCAACCACTTCTGTTTCAGGATAGAATTCCATCTCAGTAGGATTTTCAACTCCACCCAACACTATTTCAACTTCATCGGGATGAACATCACTCTCTTCCATTTCTATCATCTCCACGGAATCATTTTCTCCAGAGGATTGGCTTCCATGTTCTGCACCATCAGAAGCATGATCAATATTGGACATTAATTCAGCTTCTTGAGACAAGTCTTGTTCGCTGAATTTCCTCTCATCATGGTCAATTGAACTCACTGATTCAGTATCTGGAACCGAACTCATCTTTGAATCACTTACTTCACTTGATTGCCTCTGGAATGAACCATAGCTTGTCCCCTCTGAAGCCATCCGTTCGGTTATGAAGACAGGCTTCCAATTAATATCATGCCTCTCATGCTTGGACAACCCCAATACCGATGATCCCATGCTGAAACTTTCATGCCTTCTAAAGAATGTATCTTTATCTTTGTGAGTGAACATTGTGAACTCTTGTTGAAAACTGTCCCCCTTAAGATCAGGTTTTTCTTCACTTGGATCATATGGAATATCAAAAGGGTTTCGTCTAGGCTGTAGAATAGATGGAGCAGATCCGGGAATGGGTGGTAATCCCATGTTGGCATAGAATTCATCCGGGAAATCAAATGGGTTACGTCTTGTAGTAATGGGTGCAACATTAATGGGAATATCAGCAGAATCAAAGTCTATGAGATTCTTCTCAGCCATCAGTCTCCTTGCTCTTCTCCTTGCAATGAGATTCTCTAACCGTTGATTCCTTTCTAGCTCCAAAGATCCGAGATCCATGAGATTCCTTTGGTCATCCTCTGTCCACTTAACAGCAGACTTACTTTCATCCTCTTTTCCACCCTCTGTTTCTTCTTCATCGTCACGTTCATCAACACCATCTTCTTCCACTTCATCGTGGTTTTCAGCATCTTCTTCATCTGATTCAACACTGTCATCGTTACTTTTCTGAGACTTTTCTGAAGCAGCATCAGAACCATCACGGGATATATGAGCAGGACGTGGGGCATCTAGATCTAATAGTGGGTGGAGCTCATCAAGCATCGGCATGATATCAGCCATGGAAGCATCTGGTGAAGAGCTCTCAGCCTGATCAGACCCTGACTCCACAGAGTCATCATCATCATCATCGCTGTTCTCTACGTGTTTCCAAGATGATCTCGGTGAAAAGTCAACCGGACCTCCCGGAGTTTTCTCATTCTCAATATCATGATCAAGAATATAGTCATTTACTTTTTCAACCAAGACATATTGTTTCTCAATAGCTTCCTCATCACTCGAAACACCTTCAGACCTCAAGTTCTCCTCATTTACTTCCCCACTCTTCTCTCCCAACTCGAAACTATGGAATTCCCTTTCTACTTCCTCTCTCAAAGGCTTCTCAGGCTGAACAACCTCCGGGTTCTCATCATCCAACGGAACATCAGAAAGCAAGCCACAATCTTCCTCACCCCTATTATCTCTCTCACCTGCTAAACTCGCTTCCTCGACACCACTCTCTTCTACATCACTCCTGTACTCTGAATATCCTTTTACAAAATAGCTCTGATCCCTGTCAACAACAACAGTGTCACCAACTGAGAATCCAGTTTGGAAGGACGAAATGTCGTGATTAACTTTCTCTTCTTTTTCGAATTCAGGCAAATTCGGTTGCCCAAAACTGAGGAGGGTCCCAAGCAGAACAGCAGTGCAGACCAAAACAGGGGATGCAGATACCAAAACAGAAAACAGAAAAGGAAAATATCTATACAACAAAAGCAAGAACCCCAAAAAGCAAACAAGGAATGGATGATTCCAAACTGACCTGTAACAACCTCTGATTG